>NC_092188.1:22061703-22361703 GCF_043641665.1 Enoplosus armatus | reverse complement strand
GGACTTAGTTGATCATGAACGTGCGACTACACACACATACACACAACCCCCATCGGCCAATCATGAGGTCATCCCCTCAGAGTCTCTAGGCAGAGCATTCTGGAAAATGGAGGATAATCCCCAAAGTGTGAAACCATGAGTCTCCCAAGTGCCAATCATATCAGAGTGCATCTGTACGACTTCTGACCCCTATTTCTGTCAGTGTAACTCAGAACAGCTTGGCTAGAGGAAGGCTAATATGCGGAAGCAAATGTCACATCATCCAAATGCCACCCGTTTACAGTGTTGGCTGGCTAGTCGAATATGACAACATAACTTTTACATCTGAACACCACATATGCAGTTGATTGTTTCCAGATGAATGAAAAGTAGGTTGCAATTCAGGTTCAGAGATCAGGGAACATGAAAATCTGGATGTTTTAAGATGGTAGAGAAGTTCATGGCAGTCGACAGGAAAGAAGTAACAAAGGTGACTATTATTCCTTTCAAAAGGGTCCATTTAACAGCCACATATCCTCACTGGAGTCTGAATCCAGATAAATGATATAATAAAAGCTTCAAGGGTGCCCAAGTGTACCAAGTTCACTACATTTTAATGTTGACACAAAAATAAGAACCGCTACTAGCCTGTATTTAGTAAGACATACTGTACGAATGAAGTGCGCGATACCACTAAAAAACACATGACAGAAACGCGGAACGAATATGACAGCAGGGATCCATACTAAACAGTTAAATGCCTGTTGGTGACATAATCAAAGTACTGGTGAATTGAAGGGTTGGCTGAGTGATATCACTAGGACGTGACAACAGCGCTAATTGTGGGAGAAGGTCAAGGCAGCGGTACAAAAAGAACTTGAACATGAGTGTTGAGCGAAACAGGTCAACAACTTGACATCATTAGAGAATTACAGAGTTGTTCAAACAAAACCTTCAAGTATGTTGGGACAGAGTTGTCACACAGAGCCAGAAACGGATTACAGGCAAAATTCTTCCCAAAAAAAGCTGCACATGTATCGTGCTTCCATTTCTGGCTGTCACCTCCTCAGGTTTTCCAATCACGGTAATATATATGCTTGTTTATGAACTTACATATGGCAGTTACTGTTTAGAGAAAACAAGCTGCGAGTAGTAGCATTGCTGAACATGGGGTCAGCTGCTTTTCATGTTGAAACAGTTTTCCCATGTTCTCTTGTAACTCCAGTAGAATTCCCATTGAAAAACATGGAAGTCATGGAAGTCATATTACTAAATCTTTTTGACAGATCTATTCAGTTGAGCTACTTGCTCGCAGGACGCCTGCATGGAAATTAACTTCTGTATCTTGACTACATCAAGAGTTTACAGGTTAGGCCCCTGCTGTGCTACCCGCTATTGTTTACCAGAACCATAAAGCTGATAGCAGGCCTCTGTGCTTTTGTGCTGATTGAAGAAAACCTCAATGCAGAAATACCTCATCTTAATCAAAAATAATAACAATAATACTTAACCAAATGCCACAAAGGCCGCAATTCATTCTCTCATTTTCTCGTGGAAAACAGAGGGGGGAAGACATTTATAATATGAAGTCACTGCTCTTTGTGCGCCATAACAGCGCTCACAAAGCAAAAAAGGGCATCAAAGGCAGTCATTTAATACATTCAACTTTGTTTCAATAACAAAGGCAACCTGCTATGCACTTCAGCTGAACCACAACAAAGAAGCAATGGAAGGTCGCGACCCCGGAGCTTGCAAATGGATGCCGAGTGCTTCGGAGTGACTGTCAACTGTATTTTAAACACAGTGCACTCCGGGTGCCGAGTGGGGCCATTTTAACAAGCTCCCTCCACCCAGTAATGCTGGTGGGTGGGTTTACTCCTCCAGGGTTTTACAGCATGTTTCTCAAAGGAGCATGAGAGAGACAATATCCTTTTCGTTCCCTCTTCCCACAGTCCAGGCCCCCAAGCATCTCTCCTTAGTCCCCCAATCTGTGCTTTGGACAGAACTAGAGGAATAACAAAGTGAGAATATTTTGCTTAACATGTCAGACACTCATGTTCCCCTGATGCCACGTGACACACAGGGGGGAAAGCAAACATCCGAGTGACAGTAATAATTTATGCATGTTGACATTCCTAAAGCGCTGGGTCAGTTGGAGCACTTTCCATCCGGAAAAAGACCTACTGGAGTAGAAGTGAGGAGAGGCGAGGACTGAGTATGACATGGTGGCTGGTGTAAATAGAGGAGCGCCTGCGAACGCCTAACCGAAAAGACAAAGGGAAGATGAATGGACGAGAAAACATGAATACAGAGATGATGTTCTTCGGTTTTCTGCTGCTCCATGGCTTGGAAAAGCCCTGGCTCAAAAACAAAGATGCAAAATGATAAAGGCTGGAGAATGAAAAGCAAAATTGTGAAAGAGTGAGTTAATGTGGTCCATCTGGGGAACTACAGCATGCTGCTCAACAGAAACCTGGCTATGGGAGATGTGGCTGGCCAAATTGATTGAACTTCAAAACCGGTTCTCTACCGGTTCTCTCCCACCCCGGCACACGACATCAGTTGCTTAAAAATATTTTGCCACAAATAGAACGCTGGATCCAGAGCTCCGACATTCAGCAGGCTGCGAGAGCTGTGCTCGACACGTTGAGTTCAAGACTGAGGCCTTCCCAGTACGACTCCAGGCTTTCGGAGGAGCTCGCCAAACCCACCGTGCCCCGCTCGTAAGCTCTGGCAATCAAGAATGATTTAAAAGGTCTGACAGACACCACCCTTAAAGCTCAACAGGAGACTTATTGCTTTAGTCATCCTCAACAGATCCACCAATCTAAACCAAAAACCCTGATTCACATGCACTGATCAAATCCAATGCTTGGGTTAGGGGTGATTGTGAGGACACGCAGGAATTACCCCATATCGCTACAATAACACTGGCTGTTTGTATAAGCAGGTTGCAATGCAGTTGTATTAGTCAGTGAAGGAAGTGTTCAAAAATGTCAGGAGACAACTTCTAGATTAACACCGCGAGCGTGTTAGTGAAAACAAACAAAGGGGAAAAGTGGCTCGACCGTCATGATGTCAGTATTCAGAAATGATACACAGACTTTCTCCGCTCATCCGACATAATCTCTTGGCTGGAATTGGATGCTGCTGAATGGACTTTTTCACCAAAGGCTCCCATCTTGAACGATAAACAAGATATCAGCCGTATGGTAAACAAAACAGGGACAGTAAAGACACTGAAATTCTATGATAAAGTTATCATGGGGCTAAAGCTAAATGGAGAACTTGGCAGAACGAATGGGGCTGATAAATGGTTGAATGGTCCCTGTTAACATGTACTCCTTCTCCTACAACCCTGGAGAACTGCAACCAGACTCCCGACTTTTTATTTGGTAACTGATTAAATTAAGATGAAGGCCAGATGTGGAGAAAGGTGTGATTAGAAGACGAACTGCAGCAAAAGTGAAAGTGAATGAGAGACAGAAGCCCCCCTGGGGTACGTCTTAATTGCTGGGATCCTGGCCTCCGTTGCAGCGGAGTCATCATCAGACCTTCTTTCCTTTGTCCTCTCTTCTTTCTTTCCATGGGAATGGAGTGGAGAACAACTGGCTCTCATTAGCTGCCACTGTCCCTATTTAGTTTTGAGATTTGTGTGGGGGTAATTTTCTAATCTAATATCCAGGCTCCAGTGTTTACACATGCCAAGAGTCTCTGAGTGAGGTGGGCTTGATGGTGACGGACGGTGGCGTCTGAAAGTTGTGGGTGTGAAATGTCTGCCTGTGGGTGAGCTACTGTGAGAAGTGAAATGTGAGTTTTTATTAGCAATGTGACTTTAAATGTCTATTCATTGTCTTTGGTCCATAGCAAAAAAATGAATTATAGGAGCACTGACTCAATGTAATTCTTCTTTTATGCCATCACTGTTTATATTTAGTGGGTGAAGCGTGGCAAATCCAAGTGTGGCAATACACAACAATTCACAGGCACGCACACAGTGAAAACACATCCTCAGTTCAGCAGAGAGCTATGCAGCAGAGTAATCATCAGGTTTCAGCTTGGCCCTCGAGATCGCTCATCCAAGCTCGCAACTTAACGTCATTAGCTTTGGCACTATGTTTTCAACAAACAAACAACAAAAGAGACTTCAAACTGCATTGTCTTCAGCATGGGCTCGGCGGTTCACGAAAGCAGACGTCTGAGAGACTTCAAAAAGCAGCGGAGATGCCTTTCATTAGGTCATAAAGTGTTCTTCTGCAGCGCCTCCCTGCGCTGCCTGGCGGCCATGTCTGTATTCTCTGCTTTAGTAACAAGGTCATGGGGAAACAGCAACAGCAGGGAAAACAACGGCGACCCGAGGTGAGATGAGGCCGTTTGGAGCAGGACAAGGGGGAGTGGGGGGGGGGGGGGCAGATGAGCCCCAGGTGGTCTGCCGAGGACTGTGAGCGATGCTGCTGTGATCAGCCCACACCCTGGGGAGCCAGCACACACACCAGCCTGAAAACGCATTCAGAAACGAGCGCGTGCACACAAAAACACATGCACATCGTAAGACTGCATACAAATTCAGAGAGCGGCGTGAAAGACAAGAACAATCCTGGCTCGCTGTCTATTTACAGAGCTGAAATTAGAAGAGGAGGACTGAAGTAATCTTCCTTTAATTTCTCCCTGGATGTGCTCCCAGGGCTGAGTGAGACAAAGGCTCTGATGTGCTGTATGTTAGGTTCTCAAAGGAGAATGATGCAAGACCCCCTGTCCCCTCATCTGGGTTACAGGGGAGGGCCTCGATGAGGGGGACATAGTGGACGAGGCAAGAGGACACATCGGTACAAGACCAAAGTTAAACTACGGAAGAAAAAGCTAAGTTGGCTACAAAAACAACCTGCAGATTTGAGAAAACTTTGGCTGAATGGGACGAGTTCAAGAGGACATTGCGAGAGAAGGAACAATTTCAGGTGTTTAAGACCTGATCACTTGGCTGCACTGGTGGGATTCAGAAGCAGAGTTTATAATGGAAGGAACACCTGCTACACTTTAAACTGCAAAACTAACTCATCATCACACACATCATGAGTTTTTTTTTTTTGTTTTTTTCTGTTCTGGCTAGTCAAATGAAGACATTATCAAGAATTGATTTTAGCTCGTGGACCATTCCAAGTGTTGGAATATGTGAGGTGCGTCTGATGATTCATCATCTGAACCACTGGAGCAGCTCCAAGCAGACAAACTGAAACAGGTGAGGTATAAAATCAAGCCCACCTCTTGATTATCCAAAACATCTGAGCTATGTTTTTGAGTTGGGTCTCAAGTGGCTACATGGCACCTATCCGTGCATATCTATCATTGCCTAGACGTCATTTGGGTTTACATGCCTCTATCAGGTTTCAGGGCCAGTCATAAGCCTTAAGTACAAAGACATCAATCACTTCACGCGTACATTCATAGATAGAACTTGAGGTAGTACACAGAATGATGTTTGGTTCTTCAAACGTGCAGTTGAAGAAACGTGTGAGACAGTAAGACTTTTTTTTATTACCCAGTAATCAAAATTGTTATTGATTCATTTTCCGTTTATCTTCCAGTTGTTTAATCAACTCATCATTTAAGCACTACATGCGTTGATTGAGACTGAATGTGGGGAACTCACAATATTGTCTATGTTACCCCTATGTGACCTGGATAACATAGTAAGCAGAGAGACGTGGAAAAAAGGAAATGTGCCTGCACCCATGGAAAATCCTCCAAAAGCCAGGAATGATGTGTGAATTTTGTTTTAGGGTAAATATTTAGTTTAATGAGAGCAGTCCAAGAGGAACTCAGTAGTACTCCAGTCAACCACAGGGCTTGAAAGATCACAGTGAGGAAGAAGCAGACACTGTCCATTCGTATAGTCAAATACAAACATTTACATCCACATACATGTATGTACGCACATTCAAACTCTTGCACACACACACACACACACACACACACACACACACACTTTTATTACACCGTCCAAGTTACAGAGAGAGAACCCAATACTCTCCATCACCTGTTATTCTAGGTGGAATCTTGCTTATACAGGTGTAGAGAAAAAAAAAAAGTGTGTTTCCTCTTTTCACCTCTTCAGAAAAAAAAAGATTCTGGGCTTTTTCACTGAACAAAGTCTACTATGGTGTGTGTACATATGTGTCTGTACTAGTTGGCCTGGTGTGCCCTGCTTTTACTAGTCCCCAGGGTGTGTGACCCTGTTTCCCTTGCAGGCAGAGCGAGAGGGCACTCCTGACTCCTCCTCACCTGAGTCGACACCCGATACCAGGGTTCACCGTGGGGGCCCGCTGCCTCCCCTCAAAGGCGCCGTTTGTTTCCAGGCTCTAATAGAATTCCGACCTTCGTGATTTTATCTGGAGTTTTCACGCCAATTTTGCCAAAACCGATTGAGGAGAGAGCAAATTCAGCTGCTACTGATCTCAAATAGATTGAGTTTCCAAGGGGCCAATTTAAGAATGTGCCACGGTTATGCTTTGAGAAGAAGGTTGGTCGGGGTGCTCGGGCTGAACGGGGAAGGTGAGTTGTTATGACTGGCTGTCAATTAGCAGTTGATTCACACAGGAGGGTCAGCGAGACATGAACAAAAAAAGGGGAAAAAAAAGATACGGTTTCATAACAAAAGAAGGGCAGTGAGATGAACACTGGCTATGAAAATATGTATGTTTAAGATAAGCTGAGACAACGACGCTTACTTAACAGATGTAAGGCAGCCAAAATGGAAAAGGAGATGGCTGCGCAGGGAGCCTTATTTATTATTACTCTCAGCAGCAACATGGCGAAGGAAAATAGTACTAAGCAGGATGGGAAGAGGTCAGGGTGAAAGGGATCTGGCCCTCAGAGAGGGTTAATAACCAGGTTGACTGGTTAAGAGCTGACCTATCGGGAACGTCAGCTCCCACATTTACCGACAAATACTTTGGACAGAGCCAGGAATCAAAGCAAACACCGGATTCAGACTCTCTTTTTCTCACTGTGTCTCATCTCCGTGGATGTCTCCCTTACTCCTCGTTCCCTCCTGCATTCTCCGTCTCTGGCCATTCTCTCTCAAGCTGTCTCCACTCTCTTACTGTCTGCTCTGTTCCTTTTCCATGCTTCGGATTTTCACTCTCATGTGATGTCTCCCTATTTCTGTTGGCCAGCAGAGCACATAAAAGCTCCTCTGACACCTCACTGTCCTGGAAAGATCGGAGGTCGAGAGGGAAACTTCAGTTCTCAAAGCTCAACAGCTACGAGACAATATGAAACACTCATCACAAAGAGGAGCGGCCTTGGAAATGGTTTACTTTAAACATACACAGACAAGGATCCAGCCCCAGGTCGCTCACTGAGCCAAGCTTGTCAACAACACCATGGCTTAGATAAGCCGTCTTATGTGCTTCTGACATCAGCTAATACTCCTACATGGACGAGAGCTAAATTGTTATACAAGAGGGCAGAATAGGTCACCAAGCTTCCATTCTCCCACAGTGTGACATTTAGTAGCATTCAGAGTGAAGACTGAGGTGCAGAAAGGTCTTCAATTGTTTCATAGGTATTTATCTATTATCTTATTCAACTGCACGCAAAGGTGGTGTCTTTGCTGACTGATCTACGTCACAGTATGGTCTTTCTATCAAAAGACAAACAAAATAATGGAAAGCTTTGAACCTTCATGTGCGTCGACAATAGACAACTCTAAAATCTATGAAACAATAATACAAAAAAAAAAAAACCTTTACTGTCCAAACTCATTTAATAGTTGAGTGTGGTTGTGTGGATGACGTGCACAAAAAACACAAGAATCAATAAAACACTGCCTCCTCCCCACTAATGACCTAAAACTGTTGTCCAAACCCACTGACAAACCAAACCAGCTACCTACCAGCGTGTTCGTGCTTACTGTAAATCGCAGCGGTTCGTCTTGGCCGGCGATGCACGCCGCTGTCTATAGTGCTGCATTGGTCCAGCTTTGCGTGAGAGCGCCGCTCGTGTGCGTCCTTAACGCAGGCGTTTAAAACTACACAGATGTAACAGTGCAGTAATATCATAATCTACAGACTGTCACGTTCTATCTGTCTCCAGAGCGAGCTACTTAACTAGCCAGCACTGGAAGGACCAGCACTTTTCCAACCAGGAGCTGTGCCAGTCCCAAGAGGGAAAAAGAGATGAATGAGAGAAGACGAAGAGCATGGAAAAAGAGAGGAGAGTGATTAAAAAGGGGGAATGAAAGAAGAGTTGGATGAAGGTTAAAAGATGCAGGAGATTGAGAATTAAGACAAAGTAGGTGATAGACACAGATGCATATCTCCTCACAATGTCAACTGATGTGGTAAGTGATACAAAAAGGAAGGAAATAAAAAAGATGGGGGGGGGGGGTAGAGATAAAGCAGGTAATGGGTGATTGAGAGGTTTCCCCCATGTGTGTTTACTAAAAACTGTAATTCAGAGGTTCCTGTGAGGCCTGATACCTGGTCCTGAACCTGGGTACTGCCTTGGTGTGTAGTTGTGTGTGTGCACTGGCATCAGTGTGTGTGTGTGTGTGTGCATGAGTGTTGGAGGAAGTCTAAAGCCCTGTTTCCCATGCGTGTAATCATCCCAGGATGAGGTGGAGGATGAAGCCGAGCGGGACTTCCCCTGCACCAGAGGGTATTTTCCTCTCACACTGTGGTACAAGCACATGGCTGACCCGGGCTGCCTCTGCATGTGTGTGTGTGTGTGTGTAAAAGAGAGAGAGACATACCAACATGGGATGACGGAAGCAATTATTTTTTTTTTTAATATTCTCTATTCTTGCTCTTTCCCAGTTTGGTGGGACATTACTGAAATACTTTGGGAGCTTGTCATTGTGGCAAATGCATGACAGCCAGACAGAGATGCCAACAGGTTGCACTGTAAATCTACATAAGGGCATGGATGGCATTGACGTAAGAGAATGGCATGGTGTGTGTGTGTGTGTGTGTGTGTGTGTGTGTGTGTGTGTGTGGAGGAAGAGGTGGTGGTTCACGGAGAGGAAAGACTGGAACGAGAAGCTGCTGAGAGATTTGCACACTTTTACACAAAGTCATTCACTTCTCTGACGCTCTCTCTGAAGACCAAATAATGTCATAGCAGAGCTGATGCACAGAATGCAAACACACACACACAGGTCAGCTGTTCAGTCATAAAGCAGCATTACAGTACTGGCTCCCAAATAAAAGGCTGCAGGCAGTTACCATGCAGAGAATGTGGGGACCATGTGTATGTATGTGTGTGCACACACGTGTGTGTGTGAATGTATACACTTCTGTGTTGCTGGGTGACAGTGGTGATGACAGAGCAGTGAGATAAGTCCCAGAAGCCGCTCTATCATCTATTCATAGCTCCCTGACTGTGGGACCTCCTGCTGCTGAAAGCTGCCTGATCTCAACCCAGCCTCACTTTATCATCATTACCATCAACCAAAGAGTATAAAGACGAAGTCAAACTGTGACGGACCGTAGCTAATGCTGCGATAAACATCCTAATAATGCAGTGACTTAAAGAGCAACAAATCTGCTTATGGGCCGCTCCGAAATCATGTTGCATTTGCTTTGCATCTCAATCATGATTTCAGTGTAAACTGGTATTGAAACTGTGGACAACTGGGTACAATGCCCGACGACATAGAATGTAACAGATTATAAGAAAATAACAATCCAGGGCGGCATCTGTATGTACGTATGCAGGGAGGAGTCATCATGAATGTGTGTGTGTGTGTGTGTGTGTGTGTGTGTGGACAGATTCTCTCAAAGCACAGCTCAGCGGCTAGAAATGACCAAAATCACACACAAGGCTCGCACACATTGCCCACGCGCCTGGCAGGCCTCACCACTGCCAGGGAACCCAAAAGCCCCTACAAAACAAATTCATTAACCCAGACAATAAAACACAGCTGTGAGGGGCGATGGGAACTGTTTGAAATCAGTGCCCGGGATTGTGGAGAATCTGTTCAAGGCAAACAGCGTGTTCTCAAAATGTCTAGGAAAAAAAAAAAAGAGGGTGGGAGGGGGGGGGGGTTTGGAAATAAGAAAGAGTGAGCACAGAGCAGTGTTTAATTTAAAGTCTTGCTGGGGACAGCGCTGACTGTGAGAGCGGAGATGCTTTATTGAAGCACAACAACAAAAACAATTCCCCCTGCACCAGATGCTCGAGATCCAGGACCTGTTTTTAATAGAATCCTTTGAACAGGTTGTATAAAGGAAGTACAAACAAAACTGTCAAATACCATAAATATCATCACGGAAGTTGGGTTTGAATTAAAAAAAAGAAAAAAAGAGAGAGAGAGAGAGAGACAGATACATGCTCCAAATCCAGATTCTGATAAATGTGGAAACTGGCAATGGAAATACAGCTGCACTTTATGATTATTATTTGTAACCTGTTAGCAGGGGGCGGACAGGCATCTGTTTTATTCTATCCAGTTAGTCTATTCTAACCATATCAAAAGCCTTTACCTGTTCCAAACTCATACTCACTCATACAAACAATGTCAGTGCACATACTACTGATATTATTTGATAGTGGTGTGTCTAATGTGTTAGCAGGGGGTAGACAGGCTGCTGGCAGAGGAGGCTGTGAGGGAAGAGAAGCAGCCCTCAGGAGCTGGGGCCTGAGCATGGAATCACATGATGCTGTAGTCAAATGCACCACTAGAGGGCTCTGCAGCTTGTAGAATGAGCTTCTGCAGACCGGAACACAAAAGTCCCAACCATGCCTTAGTCACGCTGACCTCCCCGCTGCAGGGCCTGGGCCAAGCAGCCGGACAGATGCGGCCGCCAAATGACTTACGACACTGAGATACATGGAGGTACAAATAGTTTTACAGAGAGTCCAAAAAGTCAAAGCCAGACCACATTTATTGAGAGTAACCTCCACGCTCTGCAGCTGCACAGAGGTGAAGACACACACTGACTGACCTCAGTGTTAATGATACTGTTACGCTCCATAATGGCACTACTATAAAACCGAATGAGTAAAGAACATGGTATAATGCACCTGAAATTAATATGGTATAATAAAAATAAAAAGTGAAACACTGAGAGTTCCCAACAACTGTGACCAAAAAGCGAATATTAAATACAAGCAGAGGTATTTTCCCAAGCATATATTCTTCATTTCTCAACAGTGGATGGATGATCATTATATTACATCACTCTGGACCTATGGGTCATTTCAATTTCACTTAATCCAGCTGAAGGCAGCAATAACACAGCGGTTAGAAGTGAATAGCTGCACAAAAAGTTGACTGTTCCCATCCTCGGCTAAACTGGGAAACATGGCTGGGGAAAAGAACATAACACTTAGCAGCTACTGTCACGGTGCCCTTGAGCAATACCCTTAATACCCAGCTCCTCCGGTGCACATGCACAGAAAACTGAAATCATAGAGGGAGGTTTTGTGTATGTGAAGCTAGTTGTTGCTGGAAAGGTTGGAAAAGATGCTCAGTTTACAGGGCCTACAGTCTCCTTGCGTTGAAAAAAAAAAAAAAATTCTTAAATGGAGTTAAGCTTAATGTTTTGGTTTTTTTGGGGGAGGGGGGGGGTCACATTTTCTGATTTTTAAACTGTTGCCAAAGGACCTCCCAGAATAGCTGCAAGCTGAACTTTCTCATCCTGCCTCGAACCTGGATGAACCCTCTGCAGCCGTTAGCTGCCCCTCAGCAGAATCAAGCCATGAATCATTACAAGTCAGGGGTGAGGGCTCCGAGATCACCCAAATCAAAACCAGATGCATAGCAGGCACCTCCTTAGGACTAACTGTATAAATAACTAAATAAATGAATAAATAAAGAAGTCAGTGAGCCTCACACTACGTCTTTCCCTCATTTGTTTCTATAGTGTTGCACTAACAAAGCTGACGGACAGACTGTCAGACTGGAAGATGTCCATTTCAACAGTTGGTTTTATGATGTTGTGTATACACAGAAGGTACTGCTTGTATTGTCTGCATTAGTTGCTACAGCATTGTCAAGCCCATCCGTAGTGGTAATATCCCTTTAATGCGTTTTTACATTTTTCCTGGGAAGCTAACCACATGACTTTACAGAAGCCGTTACGGGGTCTGAGTCATCTGACGCAGTCACTGCACATCAGTACACACATCCTCCCATACAGACTCCTAAGAGGAGATAACAGTAAAATCACTCTGTTAACTCACTTAATTTCACCCCCCCTCTCTCCCCAGTCCCCTTGCCTCCTCTATGACTCCCATCCTGACCACAGCTGGTAAATATTTTTATATTGTGTTCCATTAGAAAGCTTCATTAAGCGGTCAGACGGGGCAAACGGCGCCTGGGAGCTCCCTGTCCTGTAAACAATAGAAAGGGCCCTGAAAGCTGCAGCTGAGCACAGCACGGTAAACTAAGGTCACATTAGAGAACTGCCTTGCTCCGAGTGAGTAAATATTTAAATGTGTTAGATTCACCCAAAATAGTCAGGGGCCGATAGTTAGGGGCACTGAAGCAGGAAAACGGTCGAGACGGATTTTTGAGCCAAACTGGCATAGCCCCACGCAGTGATTTGTAAATGGATGTGTGTCAAACTGTGGCACTTCATGAAGATGAACAAGACGTTAATCATCAGCAAGAGAGGGGTGATCTGAGGGCCAACGTGTGATGTGTGAGCAGGCTTTTATTATATTGTATACTGACAAACTAAAGACTGAACAAGTGGAAAGACATGCTGGATCGAGAGACAAACTAAATACTAAAAGTAGTGCATTTTATCACAGGCTTCTTTTTTTTTTTTTAATCAGAAGGCCTATGAAGTCCTAATAGAGGCCTTCAAGTTCTATTAAACAACCTGTATGTGACTTTGTGTATGTATGCATCCATGTATTGGTGAGTGGATGTCAGCATTTGTACTCATGTTTGTTGATTACAGTATGTACCTCAGCACTTTTCTCCGGAGCGTACGTCCCCACCATGTTGTCTCTGAGAAGCTGCTGAAGGAGCTGCACCTGGGCAACGCTGAGGTAGAAATCCAGACTGCTGGTCACATTCACCTCCAGAGAGTGGCCACACACCACCACCTCCTAGAGTGAGATGAGGGAGACAGTGCGGTGGTGGTGGGAGGGGGGGGGGGGGGTTAGAAGAGGGAGATGGGCGGAGAGAGCAGGAAAGACATTCAGTAACACATCAGGATTGTTTGTGACCTCATGCACTGCGTCTCTCCTTCTTAACTTTCATTCTCTTAGTCTATTCACTTTCTATCTCCCCTCTGTTCAGCTCAGTTGTTCCCTGTTCCCCTCTTCCCTCCGTCCTCTCCAGGGTCCCACCCACAGCCAGCAGTTCAAGCCTCAGCCTGGAGGCTACATCTAACAGGATATCACTCACTAACACTCTGGGTTGAACCACACACACATGGGCCAGACCTACAGTAACTACACACAATGGTATTTGGCCACTACTGTGTAAACACAATCTATTCAGACCCACTGTTTAAAAACAAAAAAGGACGGCTAATACTTTATTCAATATCCAATGTAACATTAATGTCACAATTTGTTTTTTCTTATTTAGATGCGTAAAACATATTAAGTGCATTATCATTCTGATGATTATTGCTACAAGCAGCAGTAATTGTAACACATGAAGGTCATTATATCAAAAGGTTATAATAATAGTTACAGAACATGTTGCAGGGGTGAGTGAAAATTTAGACTCTAGATCATAGATTTGAATAACTACATGAATGATTTAATAAAGATAGCTGTTACGTTTGTGTGGTGTGCACGCATAAAGATGTTTGAAGCAGTTAGTTGAAAACGAGTAGGATTTTAGAAATTGTTGTAATTTATCTACACTACGTAGTACAAAGTCCTGTTTGTGTTGTTACTGGCTCTGTAATACAAATCACATTGTGTGTGTCAGTGCAAACTATGGATTAGCTGTTACGCATTGTCAAGGGGCACGTTAGCGGACGGACGAGGCATCAAAGAAGCAGGAAGTCTCAGAGAGCCGTGCCAGAAAACATCAGCTGTATAAGCAGAAAGGTTTGAACTCTGTGGGTCAAAAGCCTCCATTACATGGCGGACGGGCCGAGGGATTCCTAATGAGTACGTTACTGTATGTTAAGAGGCAAAGCGTAAATACTTCTGACATCTCACATAATGTCTATTTTCATATGGACAACGGATTGCGAGAGTAATGGTTGCAATCATGGTTATAACAGGTCATGGTCAAAGGGCACAAGATGTCAATGTTACAAACTACTACAAAGTAGATGAAAAATATGCAACCTCTGACTGACTGTGGATTTCTTAGAAAATCCTCAGGACCTATTGTCATTCATCGTCAGACATTAAACTTTGACGTTAAAAATACAGATACTGTCATTTTTTAAATTACTTACACTGTTTTAATTAGCACAGACACACTCACTCCTGTAATGCCGGATTAATAAGAAGGTGTGTTGTGTCGACACTGACCTCTGCCTGTCCGCAGTCAGGGGACAGATTCTTGCTGAAGATGATGGCCGGGGCGGCAGTCACCCGAACCGAAAAGTCCGTCAGGATTGGCGTCAGGATGGCCCGCCGCTCCTGGTGCCTCCTGATACTGGACAGAGACACATACCAGATCCAAGTGTTAGCAGACATTTCTTCGAATAGGTCCCATAACTCTGCTGTTAATATTCTCTTAAAAACTGTTAAGAACTATGGGATGAATTTGGACATGTGAAGATCATTATTGTAATCAAGGTTCTTCAGTTGGAGATTAACACTTTCAAGCAGGCGTACGTATAATGCACCTTACATCAACTTAAAAAGTATATTATATGTATAGTTATATTGTAGTCTAAAGCGTATAGTCCTGGTGTTGAAGTGATACCAGCATTACACTAAAATACAAACAGCCACCATGAGGGAGCACTTATTCAGTAAAATCCCCCAACCTTTATTTACTAATGATGTGTTATGGTTACCAGTTGTAATATATCTGCAAGACTGTCCCATCTGCCTGGTCATGACAAGTCAACACAACACAGTCAAAACCACAAAATGTTCAAAACGGAGCTTTTGTTTTGCCCTTAGCTGACAGCCAGACACACATTTCAAACTCGCGCTGGCTTTTAAAATTCAAACCAGTAGGATGAAACGCTGAACTCAAAATAAGAGACTTCACAATTGATTTTCTCTCGCAGGGCAGACCTGTGAAATATTTCCACAAGTGAGCTTTTTTTTTTTTTTTTTTTCCTTCATATTTCTGCTCTAACACCTTTTAGCTGGAAGCTTGAATATGGTTACAGAGACAGAGTGAGACGTTATTTGACAAGTCTCAATTGGGAACACCCCTTAATGGTATACACAAGATCAAATAGAGACCTTCTCACATCTCAACTCTATCCATTTCACTGAAGTTCATTCCCACAATCAAGCCATATTTGTGGGAACATTTGTTAGCAGTAAAACAAATATACAAGTGGGCTTTATAAGGTGGTGTTAATTGCCACATCTGCTGCTATTAAAACAATCAAGTGGTACGGCTTCCAATATTTACAGTTGGCCAGGATTATAAAAGGCCCTGTTTCTAGGTGGCCTAGAGTACAGTACTTAACCAGAACCAATATCATATTCACTTCTGCTACACAAATGTGCATTACCAGTGCCCTTAAGGGATTATTTTCTGACACATTTCTTTGCATAGAGAGTTTGAGGGAGGCCTATTTCAGAGGTGAAATGATCTGTGAGGCCAATTGGTGTTGGCTAATCTTCCCTCAGACAGGGATTGAAACAATAAGTGTCTCGTTGCAGGGGACAGGTGCTATCATTCACCAGCAAGGCTAGGAGGCGTGAGGCTCGGTTTACCAGTAATATGGGATCCTCTGGCTGGGCCGGAGAACTCAGTGTGTCTCTGTGTGTGTACCTTTGAATGGGTGTGGTGCAAAGCACAAAAGACGGAAAGAATGACTTTGTTTTCATACAAAGCTACACAGTGTGAACGGTAAGTGGAGACATCCATGGCATGGACACAAAGAGAGCGAGGCCTGGACTGGGTGGCTGACAGGAGGGGAGATGGAGAGAGTTCACAGCTCCATGACACAGGGTCTTTCCTAGCCGGCAACTACACACTGTGACGAGGACAGATCCTGTCAGTGGATCCATGGCGCTGGAATTTCCTAGCAAAACCTCAGGAAGCCAACTGAGGCCACTGCAGATCCGCAACTACTGGAATTGAACCCAAAAAACTGCAGAGTGAACATGCCACAAGTCCAAAGCTGGGGAGAGAGGGGGGTATCGATGTAGGGAATGAGGGAAAGGTGTGAACTTTGGAAGTGGTGTGTGTCAAAACTTGTTACAACCGAGGTGTTGTACTTCTGCGGGTGATTGCAGCAGACAAGTAAAGCTGTGAACTTGACTCCCCTTTCCTCAGTGTGTTGGAACATTCTAAATCACATGTTCAGTTATGACTTGGTCGTGGTGGTGGCTGAGGCTGGCGTATACACTGCAGCACATAGCAGTATAGCGAAGCCCATTTTCCAACAGAACCTCTGGTGCTGTTCCCTGCCGCGGCGAGGAGAAAGGGGAACGAGGAGGAGGCAACCACAGCCACCTTGAATGATTTGTTTGGAAGCTAAAGTTAGAGGAGAGTTAGGGTGAAATTCAAAAACCTCTACAACCTCTGTGTGCTTCTCAGCATGAGCACACAGAAGCACACTTACTCGATGGTGTGAATTTTAATTAAGGATAAGAAAATGAGAAGAGACGAAGATAAAGCCTTCTGATTATTAGATGATTCATCACTACGACACTGTGTTGGCAACAAGTCGCTGTTAAACTAACGTGACCTTCATTATCATATAATACTGTGTGTCAATCCTTTGAGTACAAGAATAACTGTTAAGCTACATGTTAGGTCATCCTGTGATCAAGTTCTGAATAGAAATCCAGACCTGCAGCTATAGTATGTCTAACGAAAGTTGAGTCTACTCAAAAGGCATTCAGCATCTTCTGGAGCCCAAAGTGTGAGCCCAAAATCTCACCTCATTGCCCTGTCAGACAATCTGGCCTTGGCACTGGGCCCGAGCAGCCCCGTTTTCATCGACAGAGAGACAAATTGAGAGTAAAAAAGAAAAAACAGGGGTCGAGCCTCAGTAGCCCCTCGCTCATATGAGCTCGTCAGACTCCGTCATGAGAGTGTAAGACTCCAACATAGGTCCAAAGCCGCTACTTAAAAGGACTGTTTTACAACAGAGCCTGGCTGCCACGGTGAGAGGGGGTCAAGACAAAGGAGGATTGTGGGAGGGATGGTCACAACTCCTGGGGAGGCAGAGGGAGAGTAAAAAGAAATCAGGGTGGTCTTGTGGTTGGAGATACCCGTCCCATAGGTCCACTCCTTTGTCTTGTTGAAATGTCAAAAAACTAAAGCTGGACTTGCTTGCTCATCCTGAGTCACTCTGGCTGAAAGCATCATCATAAATGACTGGAATGAAATGTTAACAATAGGATTAAAGAATTTCTATCTTATATTCATTTTCTTTTCAAACATGAGTTGATTTCAAATATCAAATCAACACTTATACCAAACATATAAAGTAACCAAACTTGTTTAAAATGCTTTTGCCATCATTATACTGGTGCTTTGCCCCGCGTCTTACATAAAGTCAACTTTAACTTGACATTAGCCTAATTCTGCCTAAAAAAAAGATCTCTATCTGGAAGAGCTAAATCAACCAACTTATTCCACTATTATTCGGGCATTTTTGGGCAACAAACTGTTTGTAACAATAACGGGTCTTACAGCAGGCCTAAGAGCTGAGGGCTCAGCGTCAGGGTCACCAGCAGCAGCAGTCTGCGTTCTGCTGGCAGGGCTCCAAACATCATACTGTGTGTGTGTGTGTAAGACACACAGTCCAGAAAATATCAACGTTCATGGCGAGTATGTATGATTGTTAGTGTGCTTGAGTGTGTCTGCGTTCGTCTGTGAAAGGTGTGTGTATCTCCAGCCGGCCACGCTCTATGCTCCGATGACCTGAGAGCACTCAGTCTCAATCAGGCCCGTGTTGATTCGGCGCTGCATTCTTCCATGGGGCTTATTTTTAGTTGACAGGGAACAAATCTGGACGCTTTGCCTGTGATTCTGTGATTTTTGGGCCTGTTCCCTCTCAAAACATGAGTGGAAAAAAAGGATGTGGGGCCAAACAGGCTGTTACACTCGTGCTTGTTTTAGCTCCCGAGTCTATAAAAAAATGACAGGGTTTGTAATTATGACTGTGCATGGAGAGGCTCCATGATAGGGAGCTAACTCAATAACTACATGCTGCTCCCACATCAAGACTGATGAGATACATTTTGGGACATTCACAGATCACACACACACAGAGCACCTGATTAGGGGTGTAACGGTGTAATCTAGCAGCAGGGCGAATTACACTTGCGCCGGTCATTGTAAGAAAACAGAATGGCTCTTTTATGCATTTTTAATAATTAAGTGGCAAAGAGGCTTAAGCTCAGCATATCAGGCTTTGGCTATACGGATAATATGTTTCACTAGTAAAGAATTATTGTAGCTTTATAGTCAGCTTTTTACTCGATTCATAAGAATGGAAACGATCAAATAACGCTAACATCATCAACTAATGTGTGTGCTTCTGATGAATAGTGGGCAGTAATCACAAACGTTTTAGTCCTGGTTTGATCTCTGTTTGGATCATCTAAATCCTCATCTGTCCCTCAGCCTTTCATGCAAACACCGAAGTGTCTCCTGACCTGCTGGCCATGTTCCACTCCAGGGCCGGGTTCTGGGAGCTCCTCTCACTCTCCGCCGACACCCCTCCTTTGATCCCCTCCTTCTCTGGCTTGAGCTGCTCCCACTGAGCCGTTCCGATGTTGATGGACTGGAGGTCGACCTGATACTGGCGGTCCTCCACCTCTGAACCCGGGTCGCGCAGGATGCCAAGGTTCAATGCGCGCCTAAAGGGAAGAGAGGAGAAAAGGGCATCTGGTTGAGTCACTTTACCAATCATGTGGCGCGCTAATAATTCTAGGAAGCCAGGGCTAGGCGTAGACTTAGATTGACAAAGTGCATCATGTCAACAGCACATTGCAGAGAGCAGTGCACAGTACAGTCACATCCAACAAACAGTCCAACTAACCTAAAGGTATAAAACATGAATAGGTTTTATTTATTGTTGTGGGGGTCACATTGGGTCAGGTTGTACTTTATATAGTCAATTACAATAAAGTACATGACTCCAGCAGTAGACCAGGTAGTCTGTTATACTGAACCAGTAAAGAGGTTCTGGCAGCAGGCCCTAACCACTACTGACTTCTTTCTTCCCTCTGCCTACTCCGGCTCAGTGGTTTAGTAGCACAAGTTTCTTATAGGATGATTTATGACTAAATCAAAGCCTCTGGTGCTTGTACAGCCGGGCCTCAGATAAATAACCCCACATGCCTCAGGTGAAATCATTTGCCTTTTATAAAGTTCTGATTCATGCCAGCTTATCATTGGCAGTGAACATTGCTTAAACCCCTGGCTGGACGGCACAGTAGTCTGGAGACCGCGGCTCTTGCTGCCCTCTCTCTTTCTATTTCGGTGTCCAGAAACACAGGACCACAGTATACACACACTGTAATATGGTAGAAGAGATGTAGAGATACGTCAGGCGCGGGCAGCGCTCTCTCTGCAGTTGAACTGCTACAGTCAAGTGAGCAAACACCGTACCGCCAGCGCCAAGAAAAAATGATGTCATCTATTTTGCCTTTGAGAGACAAGATCCTGACGAATTCACGAGGCAAAAGGAATAATCAAAATTCGACATCTGCATATGACATCAGGGCTTTCGGTTCGTTATGATATGTTTATTTGTGCTGGTGAATTCAAATGAGAGCTTAAATGGTATAAATAAGGGCTTAAAATGGCTACAGATGTAGCGGCAGCATGAGTAGTTTTATTTGTTTCGGCAACGTCAATGGCAATTTTCATATAGCGTTTCCCTCCCTGAGCCACACTGGGAAGGCCTCTACCAGAGCGTGATGTTATGACAATACGCACCAAGTACAAAAACAATGGCAATGGGAGATCAGAGGTGTATAACTGGATTTAGCTGGATTTGTTGACATACAAACAAGTGAAACAGATCCTTAATCAACATTTGGAACCACATTTATCAACAGAGCATAATAGAAATCAAACCAAGAGCCCTGTAAGATTTGGGTGGGATGTGTCAGTCTAGATTCATTAGGGCTTTTGTAACAGTACCTCCATCACCCTCCCCAGCCCCAAACTGTATTTTTCACATTAAACAAACCACAGTTACCTCATATGCTTTCCAAATTATCTCTTAACTTCAGCTTATTTAGGAGACTCTCTTACTCATAATCAACATTACATGGGAGTCTGCAGCCAAGTCTCTGCATTGCTGAGCTGCAGGGTCATCTCCAATGACATAAATAAATATGATAAACATTTGTCTTGGTCATGCAGCCAGTGGAAACCGGTGTGATTTAATATCAAAAGACATATTTCAGCCAATCGCAGGAAACGAGAGAGCTTCATTTCTGACAAATGAGGAGGGGAGGAATTTTGGAAGTTCCCCTTGGGGTGCAATAATAATTGAAGCCAGATTTTCTTGTTGTACATGTGGGGGGAAAACACTGGAGGTTTGACATATTTGATTGGTCATGTGAAGACCACACTGCTTGGCCAAGAGGAATCAGAGAATGCCTTGGGAAAGCACGGCACTCACTCTGCCCACCATATACACGGACGAACTAAAAACATACAGAGCGAGGCAGGTGGAGCACACCCTTCTGCTGGGTCTCACATGCCATTATCGGACATCTGCCTGCCACTAGCATGTGGAAAATATGGAGCAAAATGAAAATAACAAGTCATAAATGACATGCTTTTGCAGATGAGGAAGGCAGGGAGGGAGGGAAGGGAGAGAGTGGGAGAGAAATTTTTCTCAAACACAAGTACTTAGTTTTGCCCTTGTTCCTGAGCCAACCGTATTTTAATTGCAGGAAAAGACCACAGAAACATTATTTTTTACGACAAAATTCTGCTATTTATAAAAACGGATCAAAAGCTCTGCAGTACGAACGCTCAGTTTCATGGCATTCATGGCTATTATTTTAAAAAACATTTCTCCCTCTTCTGACACAATTTAAACCCAATTTGAGTCCGAAAAAGCCACTGGGCCGATTTCGCATCAGAGCTGAAATATGAGGGCTCCCGTCCAACATTATTATGGCTCAAAGTCAAAGCCTCCATCCAATTCAAGCCCTCCAGTGGGAAACAGCAGACAAAACAGTGAAGGCATGGCAGTGTTATGTATCTAGTATGCAGGACTTGGAAAAGAGCGATTCACTGGTACTTCATCACTGAGAATAAAGTAATGATGTTCCAAATTCCTTTGAACAGAAGATATGCAGACAAATTTACAAATGGGCAATTAATTGCTAGTTATGTTCCTCTGTTTAGCATTCTTTGGGTCGATGCATGTGCTGGGCAGAGCATCAATCATGATTTGTGTTATTAAGTGGACGTGTGGGAGGACTGAGTGCTTAACGTGTAGCAGATTTGGGACTGTGCGCTGAGGTGGTAATAGGATTCAAGGAGGAACCTTCTGGGCACATGCATAAAGCACGCCAGTTAACACACACCTCAGCTAATGCACATGTATATACTGATAAACAGCAAATGAGCTCATGCAGACACACACACACACACACACACACACACTGCTTGCTGCTGCATGCCATGGAGGCATTAGGTGTAACCAGTGGAGGATTTACTTTGCTGCTGCACACAACTTTGAAACAGCATCCAGACTTGGAATATAGAACTTGCACGATAGGAGAGGCTGACTCGTGAGAAAAGTGAAGTGAAATGCATTGAAAAAGCGCTACACGGACACAGAATCATACTGAGCACAGCCAATGGGTAAATAAGGAAAAGGGCTCGTTGAAAAAGAGCGAAAGTGGAATCTTGGGAGAGTCTGATTACCGTGCTATGGTTTTGAAGGCTAACCGTGGTTCAAGGTTGTAAAACAAACCACAGTGGGATCTGGTTGAGGCTCGGGGCCCAATGGTAGGAGTGTGGGAGCAATGGGCTGTGTTAAAGCCTCTTGCTGAAGGGGATCCTGTGGGGCAGGGTGTATCATGGCCCTTGGCTTTAAACAGCCTCCCACCTTCCTCTCTCAAACCCCCCCCCCCCCCCCCCCGCCCCCAGGCCAGTGGGGCAGGAAGCACCAGGGTAATACCAAGCGCCGCTGGCTTCTGGCTCTCGTCACTCTGAAACCCGCAACCTGAACCCACAACCCCAGACCTGCTTTTCACTCCATTTCCCCAACAATCACATGCAATACATGTCTGCTTACACTTTCAACAGAGGCAGGAGCGTATGTAAATGTGTGAGTGTGTGTGTGTGTGCATGTGCCTGTAAGTGTGTGTTTAAGAGAGATGGGGCCCTCGGCTTCTGCTCTCCTGGTAGAACATACACACTGAGTAGAAATTTCATTGAGATCTCGGGCTTAACTCGGCCGAGTCAAGCTAAATTAGGTTTGTACACAGATGTGCTATATTTCACGAGTGTTCTTTGTTTTGAGCAGAACCCACCGCTGCATATTTGAACTGAAAGAGCACATGCTACGTGAAACACTAACAGCTCATGTCTTGCTGAGTCATTTCATTTTGTGGTGCTCAAATGCAAAAGCAACATTTTTTGTGAGGCCAGCATAAATAGTATCAGCCATCCATAGTTTCTAAGAAATGAAGTGTTCAATTGGGGTTTTGACATTCTCCCTCCGTGGCTCCAAATGTTATTAGCCGAACACCATTAGCACCCAGCAGCTCCTCCATGGTATTCCTGTTGTGGGGGAAGCCAAAGCTGCACGGTGGCTTCTCAATCCGCTTGCTGTGGCTCCCAGTGGCTTACAGCGGAGTCCCACTGGGCCCGTGTGTGTGCCGAGGGGGAATTCATAAGCATTATGATTCATGAAACTTGCAATTACTTAGTAAGTTAAGCACCCCTGCCTACGGTGGTCCGCTCTGAATTGCCAGAAAATTCTGCAAGTTCTGAGCTGTGGATTTATGACCCCAGTCAAGTCCAATTGCTGTTAATTTGCATCTACCAATTATGGTAATTAAGGCTCTGAATTAGAACGCTGAGCAGCCCTCGGAGTGAGAGGGGAAAATGATGTCGTGGAACATGGCGAGTCAGCAGAATATAAGACCCAGTCACTCAGGGCTCATTTTTATACTGCTGCTACTAAAATGATTTTTGATGACTGGAGCTTTTTCAACAGGAGTCAAACACAGTCACAAAAACAACAAAATATCCAAGACAACAAAGCTGCGACAATGCTCCAACAATTTGTCACACTTGGCAATAACAAGGTACTTACTTGTGGGTGTTTTAAGCCAAGTACAACAATTCCAATCTAAAGTAGATTTTTTTTTTTTTTTTTGTCACTGGCACAATACGCAATAAACATAAATTGCCGCTTTCCTGCATTGTGTCTTGGCTTTGATGTACGGACAAATTCCCATGACAAAAACACAATAATCTATTCTTTTTTGAGCCCAACAGCATTACTCATCTCCACTGCTGCTCCCAACAGAAGCCTGTTATTCATTAGGCTGATTGCACTTTAAAGACACTCATACTCAACCAATTATATCATATTTACACAAGATCCTAGGGGGAAACTATTACTTCTATATACAATACAAGCATGGCTTAGCCCGAGCTCATACCACCCTCGTGACAATGGTACGCGATAGTAAGGAGCCGAGAGAAGGCGCTACAGAAGAAGGCCCTCTGTTTACAATGACATGGTGTATAACAAAAGTCAGGACTTGCCCTTTGATTGCAACATATCTTAATTGCAGGAGTCATTTATCCGCCGTGCAGTTCACATGTCAGAGAAGTTATATTGTTATAAACACAGTCGGTATTAGTCGTGTTGCTCTGAAGACACTGGCGAACATGTGCTCGCCATGATGACGGCCTGTTAAAGATGTCAGTCTGGCCGGTGAAATTTATAGGCTCATCATGCACTCATTCAAAACCTGCTTCTTGCATCAGAGCTCCATGTCGCAAAGAGACCATGAGTGAAGACTGAGCAGATATTTCATCTGGCTCCGGCTGATGTGTGTTTTGCGGAATTCACACGTGTGACTATACAAATGAAACTGCTAATCTTTCATCATACTCCATGATTCATTGCGCAGTAAAAACATACAGTTTGCTACAATCACATAGTGGACACTTACTCATTTCTTAACACATTATAACACAAAAGTATTTTTAAAGCTGTAGCATATCACATTTCCTTGGCTGTGCATCAGTCAGAATGTTGATGCAACTCCAAACTTGCATTTCAGTGCTCTGCAGTTTGTCCCTGCTAATAGCATCGCAAAGGCTATTGAAACACACAGATGTCATCCTCATCTCCAATGCTTCTGTACACACACACACACACACACACACACACACACACACACACACTGTTGAGCCTGGTCTGTTGAGCCTTAACTGTGCTCTTCTCCTGCTTCTGCTTGCATGTAGCTCTAAGCACGGAACATTCCTGGGTAACAGGGACAATAATTTACCGGCTTTTTAAGGGCACTGACTTCTCACTGGATTCCTTCATACAGTAGGTACATCTGCAATGGATCTACTGAAAAAGGCACCTAGGACTCCTTTGTGAAAAACAACTAAAGTAGTGACTGCTGCTGAAAATGGCCGACGTGGTCTGTGTGCGCGCATCAATCCGTCTTAGAACGTCTGCTATAACATATGCACTTGAAGTTGCTGCTGAGAATTACTACGTGTGTGTGTGTGAGTGTGTGTGTGTGTGTATCACCGCACGACAAAGCTACCATTTTTCCCATGAAATTGAGTGGGCCAGTGCTTGTGAAATCACTTCCTCTGTTAGCAGTAACAGATTTGATATGCTTCCTCCCTGCTCTGAAAATGGACATAATGCTGCTTTTATAAAACATGTCAGGCAGAGTTTTAGCAGTGGGCCCCTGATGCAGAGGTGTGAAGGGAATGCCTCGCTGACTTCCTCAGACCTCAGATTGAAACCAGATTTGTGTCCCCACCAAGCAATTTCACAATGATGTAATCCCACCGCCATTTTAATTTGAGAGGCCTTATCTTTAATTAATCGCTAAACACATGCGTGGAATAGATTATTCATAACTGGCTGCAGTAGGGAACATGGCAGGAGTAGCCAAGGATCTGGCTTGCCCTCTTATGCAGTCATTTTCATCAAGCTAAAGTAGAACAGGCACATACCTCAATGCTACTTTTACACTAATTAAAGGAAAATGATCCTTTTTGCTGGAGGAAGACTCCAGATCCAAAGTCTGTCCCTGGTCTCTGGCAAGGAACTCGGCGTGTTCGCTGGTCTGATTGACAAAGCCTGAAGTGAATCAAACCTCTTTTGAAACATAAAGGAGTCAGAATCACCCAGGACCAAAACAATTTATTCCAGCTGACGCAGTTTCAAGTAGATTGACGATAATTGATGATACAGCGAGAGCAATACTTGTACAGCTGCACTTCACATGTTGTATCAGACATGCTGTCCACATTGCCAGAAAATACACGGAGCAGTGGTTCCTCTTATCGTTCCCAAACCTTATAACCGTAGAGAAGAAATACTCTGGAGTCTTCGAGCCCATAACTACACACTATCAGGACGAGCAGACATCCAAGCACACACGTAAACGCGAAAGAATCCTATGGCAAAGCTGCACAGGCACA
Source organism: Enoplosus armatus (assembly GCF_043641665.1). Taxonomy (NCBI): domain Eukaryota; kingdom Metazoa; phylum Chordata; class Actinopteri; order Centrarchiformes; family Enoplosidae; genus Enoplosus; species Enoplosus armatus. The sequence continues at coordinate 22,335,974 of NC_092188.1, read as the reverse complement.
TGCAATATACATTCACTCTATGATATGAGTCTCGAACCAAGATGGTTACAGTCTTCGGAGAATTCCTTGTGATTTACTCCTGCACATAAATTGTTCAATCCGTGCTCCGGCAAGGAGGGTGTTTTATGGAGCTGTAAAATTAGGCCCACTTTATGGATCCAACAGCATGAACCACTACTGTTTTTTCCACTTGATATTGATTAAGCACTTCAGTATTGCCAAGCTGGTTCACATTAGTGTACACAAAGGCGCGTTGTGTGTATTTTTGAAGATGCTCATTTTTATCTGTGAAAACGAGGGTCTTTGGCAGAGCACTTTGAAGTTGATTACACATTGTTTACGGCAATTATTGAATTCTGACAAATGTTTAAAGCAACGAGATTACATATCAAGGCCTTATCCTTCTTCGGATAAAGAATGACAATTTTCCTAAACAAAGTCAGGGAAATGATGGCCATATTTGATTAGGTTAACGTATGCTACAGGTTTAGCAGACAGGCTGAACAAACATGTAATCGGATAGCTAAAACAGTAGGTCCCTCTCGTTGACGTTAGCCTTGACCTTAAACAACATTTTGTTCTAATTCAAATTTCCTTCCAGCAAACAAAAGGCGGAATGAAACAAAATACAAAGACTTGCTGCTGGAAGCTCCCACATAATGGAATTAAAAACTTATGTCTAAATCACAAGCTTTGAGTAGAGACAGGTCGGACTTTGAGAATATGAGAACGGCTTACAAGTCCCTGGTGCAGCCCAAGACTACATGACTGCAACCGCTTTCTCATGAGATAGTGTCCAAATACTTTTATGTCAGCAAGGAAAAACAGCATAAAATAATTACAATAATCTGGGGCACACATGCTTCCTACACCAGCTAATTCTTCCTCCTCTGTAAATGACTGCAGAGGCGGTGTTTATAATTCTGAAGCGGATCTTGCATTCATCCAAACCGCCGAGTGTATTTATACAAAGTGACATTTCTATATGGGAGATTTCCCCCTTTCCCCGCTAACTGAAGAAATCAGTACAGTAATTCCACGAGTGTTGCTGTTGATTTGGGGAGGGAAAAGTGTTGAAAAAGTACAGAAACGGGATGGGAGAGGCACTGTAACTACACTTAAAATCAACAAGAAGGAAAATGTAAATGTAGCACGAAGGCAGTTGAAGTAAAGGAGGGAGTTTAATAGACTGAGACGAATGCAGCTTAGCTCCAGACAACGTAAACTGAAGGCAAATGGTTTAAGTAGACACTTGCCTAATGAAGTGATACAAAAAACAGCTTAAAGCTCTATAGGCCTTTTTCATAGCATACATTTTGACTTAGTAGGAAAAGCACAGGTGTTGCTAATAACAATAATGACGTTATTCATTAATTCTCTCCCCAGAGGTACTATGTATTCAAAGCAGGTAACCACTCATTGATTTTTGATCGACATGGGGCTGCCACCCCAACGCACCCTGCATGATTTTGAATAGAAAATCTACTACAGAGATGCAAGTAAACCGCACCGAGTCTTCTAATTCCTCCACTTAAAAGTATCAGGAAACCACTCAACACAAATCACTATCCATAGTGGCTGTGACTGTTCTCTGGCTGATCTCTGTTGTGTCAAGCAGTGTATGAATAAATTTGCATGTCACCACAACAATCCCGCTGCTTAATTTGAGTGAAATGGTCCAACTTCTGAGGGTTAAATGAGGTGAAAGTTGTCCTCACGTTATCCTGTCAATTGCGTGGAAATATAGTGTGAAAGAAGGACAAAGAAACTGGCTGAAGAGATTAGGAACAACAGACAGAAAAGTCACGCGAGAAGAGATTTGGTGTAACAACAGGTTGCTGAAATGGCTACATCTCAGAGACCTACAGGAGGTGAGAGTCGGAATAAAGGCTGCATTCAATCAGCTTCATCTGGAGCCTGTCACACTGAACATGTGCAATGACAGCGTTCTCTAAGAATCAGCCCGAGCCTTGTTGTTTCTGTGTTTGCCGGCACTGCACCTTGTTCCAATAAAGAGGAAGAGCCACGCAGAATGTGAGAACCACAGAAGGGAGAGAGAAGCTACGGGAGATGGAAGTCATGAAGTGACAGAGGAGAGAAAACTGCTGCGTGAGACACGGAATGAACAGAAAACACTCACTGAGAGATAATGATATTAGAGAAATTAGAAGAGGCATGTTCCAGTGGAAGATAACCTCCATCACCTCTGCTCCTTGTTGCTTCTGTATACATCATCTTTACATAACCCCCCCTGCAATCATTTCCTACTCTTCTTTTAGTATCCTACACTTTCTCCTCCCTCTCCTAACATCTTATTCTTTTTTACTCCCCTCTCCTCTCTTGCCAGTCAGTGTTTTGGTACAGTGACTCCAGAACAGTGGAGAGGAAGTGGCCCCTGCAGGCCAGGCTCCTGACAAACCACAACTCTAAACAGGCAGTGCTGTGAAAATATGGCATCCAAGCAACATAATGCCAAAACTTCTGACCACCAATGCCGACTTCCAAACAGCTGCAGGCACTGAGAAGCTTTAATGTGAAAAAACAAAGAGAAACAAACAGATAGAAAAAAGGGATGAAATAATAAAAGAAGTAGCAGGAGGGGAGTTAAAAATCAAAAACATGCAAAACAGAGCTTCAGCAGCGTCTGTGTTGAGCTGGAGCCCGAACTGGGCCTTGTTTTTATTAGAAGGAACTGAGAGATGAGAAAGACATGACGCTAACACATCAGCCCCCTGTGCCTCCGTGGAATTTTCTACCCCCTGTGGAAGTCTCAAAAGCATATTGAACAGAAAAGCATGCAGTGAAGCAAGAGGCTGCAGGGAGAGATTGAGAAATTGAGTAAAGGATGCTGTAGGAAGGAAGGAAGGAAGGAAGAGGGGGACGAGGGAATGAGTAGTGCTTCTGTTGAATAGAAAATCTGTACAGCGAACAGTCCAGGTGTAAAGAATTAGAGGAGATGGCACATCAAACAGGGCTCTTTCCTGTAGCCCTGGTGGCAGGAAATGCTCCACAGCATCCTGTGAGCTGACCAGAGAGAACCCGACGAGAGGGAGCAACGAGGAGACCAAATAAAGTGGGAGGTGAAGAACAGAAGAGGGCACATGTAGAAAATGTTCAACAACATCCTGCAGAGAAGAGGGAGATTAGGGGACAGACGAGGGGGGGGCGCAGAGAAGAAGGGAGAGAGTAAGGAGGAGGTAGGAAAACCTCCCGTGAGATGACTTGGCACTGAGGGGCTGGGTGGAGGGGAATAGGAGACATGGATTGTAGGATACATGAAGACTGAGTCATGTGTGGACAGGGAAGTAATACAAAGCAGGAAGTTGAACCCAATTAGGGTAGGGTGGAGAGAGGAGGAAGAATTAATTAAGGGAAGAAGAAAAATGAATTCAGGGCGAAAAGCATACTAGGGAGAGTAGACCACATTATGTGGAAGGGTTTAATGATACACAGTAGACAAGGTTACAGGAGCTGGGGGAAAAAATATAATTAAATCTTTCAAAAGATGGATTCCTATATGGTACTGTAAAAATCATAACCTGAAATTCTATATATCAGCTCCCTAATGCTCTCAGTTGACTTCATGTGGCTGGGATACAATACTCTGCACTGACGACACAGAAAGAAGGAGACAGGTTAAATCATGGACAGATGAGAGAGCTAAATACTTGCATTTCTACATGTATATGTCTCCCAAATATACACAGAATCGACAGACAACACGGTGAGGTTTGTGTGTGGCTGAGAACACGTGTGTGGTGTGCTTGATGTGCACGTGCTTGTACTTATACTGTTTGCACAGTGTGTGAGATGGCGTGTGTGTGTGTGTGTGTGTGAGAACGGTTTGTATGCTTCTCTGTGCAGAGTATGACATGTCAGGTTATGATGTGTGATCTCTGTCTCTCCGCGCTGCCTGTTTAACATGTGTCTGTCAGCTGGGTCTCTCCCTCAGCCTTCTGCTGAAAACCTCTTCTGTGGCTTTAAAATGCTAATAATGTCGGTCCATTAGCAGGCTGCACACAATGTGAGGCCTTAAAAAAAACAAAAAAAAAAGAACCCGAACTCCTTTCAAAGCTCTTCAAATGCGTTCTCAGTTGTTAGAAGAGGAGATGGAAAAATATCAAGGGGGTGGGGGGGCGGGGCAATGATGCTTTAAACACTGGTCTCCTCGTCATTACTGAGGAATGGAGGGAAGTCTTGCCAACAGTTGGACATTTCATTTCAGCATAAATATATGGAGCAAAGCATATTTGATGAAGTTAATAATTTTTGCCCCGGTGTGTAACTAGAGCCTTGCGTGCGTGCGATGATAAAGGAACAGGGGTGGGGTGCTGATTGGAGGGCTGTGTGTGTGTGTGTGTGTGTGTGTGTGTGGGGGGGGTATGTTGTGGAGAGAAGAAAAGGGGACCACCACAGTAGAGTTGTCTACACGGTGGCTTCACATTTCCCTCTGTGGTTCTCTCAAACCTGTGGCTGAAGTAACATGACTGACATTTACGCACACACACTGCACTCTGTTGCAAAGCTTCAGCCTCACACTACACGTACACGCCAGCCTGCTAAAGCTTGATCCCGTGGATAAAACCCACGACCGTGTTTGATTTGGACAGTACACAAAACACGATACGTGTAGGTGCACATCCATAATAACTCAACAGCCTCTTTAAGTACAATGAACGGGAAAGGGAAAGATCTGTTACCCTTTGCATTTGGTTCACTTACGTCATACAGATATTCAAAATAGCACAAAATAATCTTGACCAAAATGTGGGCTGGGGTCAACCTGGAGTGTGGCGCTCAAACTGCACAGAGACTCACACAGTTATTGATGCATTAGTAAGGACTGCTAAGATGTGACTGCCTCAAGACCACAAAAACAAAACAGAGGATATTCAATTTCCACATATTGCCTTTGTTTATTCAAGAAGAATATTTGTGTGTTAAGCAAGACGGTAGAAAAGTGGCGGAACAAGGCCGAACATGTGAACGTGGAGGGACTAATCAAACACATACATAAGAGTTGATCATAAATACGCTATTTGGTATTGAGCGGGACTGAGTAAAAACAACTGGTAAAGACCAGGAGGAGCAGGACAGTTATGAACCCACTTTAGTGCCAGCCTCTGGTTCTTTCAAGTCTGGTTGGGCCTCCTGGGGTTGTAATGTGCCTCTTATTACACAAGCATTAGGCAATTACGCCACTGGTTTCACATTGGCTTCCCAGAGCCACAGAAGAGCTTGTGGCTTCACACATGGACATTTGAAAGCATCTGCACATTCCTTCTTTCTTGAGGTTGACTTCTTTTTTTTCTTTTTTTTTTTTTTTCCTCTTTCGTACTTCGTACTTCTGCTCTGGTCTGATGCTCTACTGTGCAGCCTACTGATAACTGCCGCTTGCCAGGAGACTACTGACCACACACATATATACATGGGCACATGCCTACAGAAATACACACAGGGCAAACAGTTGTATATAAAGGAACTCAACATCTAGATTTCTCTTACTACTGAAAAGAAAAATGACAATACAATAACAAACTACCATATTATAATCTCGTATTGATTTAGCTATTCTCGTTAATTTGCCAAAGGACTAAACTGCTGACAACTCTAAGAGCACTACTTTGGAACTAAACACAGAGCCTCACTGCTCTGAGAAAAAAGTTGCCAAAAACTCCAAATTTATCGTCTCAGCCCTCGCTGTGCATATCGACACATGGCTCAAGTTCAGCTATTTCCATGTAAACCCTAAGAAGAGAAACTAGACAAAGTGGAGACACACTGACTATCAATACGGTATTCCTGAATTCCCCTGACAGTCCACCTGGCCTCCGCTACTACTGTGTGACTGGCCAGTCAGAGTCTCCCTGTCAGTGCAATGACAGCTTCAAACCAACCACACAGGATGCCAGAACATCAACATGTCATGAGCAGGGAGAAAAGGAACTAAAACACAATAATGCACATGCACTTACAATTTCTCTCCCTCTCTCTCACACACACACCAGACTTTGACAGGGTATCACCGGTATAATGTGCTGCAGTTGAGCACAGAGCTTCCTAGGTTGGCGGTATGGGTGTATTCTTAGAACCCTCATATCCTGCTTCAGGACACACACACACACACACACACACACACACACACACACACACAGGCACAGTCACTGAGCGTGGAGCCCTGTGGCCTGGCGGTCAACCCCTGGATGAGGCCCTTTTATGAGTGCTGGACAGCTGAGGGGTGATCCCTCTCGCCTCTGTCAGCATGCATCCCGACCGGACTGACAGCAGCGTGCCAAAACACAAGAGAGCGGTTTCCGGGAAGCTCTGAATTAAGGTCTGTCACCTTGGATGCCACCAAACAGACAGATGTTAAAGAAGAAAAAAAAAAAAGGAAAAAAGAAAGTGCACTGCGCACACTCAGGGTTAATGAGGTCATTTGGTCAGCTTGCACGTGAGATCCATATTTGGGCGGCGCCTGAAGAAGGGCCATGTTGTTACCAAAATTAAAAGGGTTTATCTTCCGGTGAGAATGAAAATGTACACAGCAGTTATTTTTCAACCTGCAGGTGGTGCTAGAGAGAAGGCAACCATAACACATGGGGCCTTAACTCATTCATGGTTATCCAACCATTTAGAGATCTAGGTTTTATGATGATGACGATGATCATGCTACATGAAAGGGTTGAAACTGTTAAATTAATTGAAAGGGTTCATCCAGAACATGATAGGATTTTGTTCAGCAAATGTGAGGGCAATCTGTCCCGTTTTCAAATGTCTGTGTGTATAAAGTTGACAATGTGGCCAGACAAGGTCATGAAAATCATCACAATTCATCCTGTGGACCATGAAGATCCAAGACGAAAATCCATGCAATGCTTTTTACATTATCTTGTCAAATGTTGAACAAATTGGACAGTCTCAGTGGCCTCAGGAAATGGATCAAGGTATTCTCAAAATGACTAGAATTTATCCTCTTTGGACAATGGGTACCATATTTCATGAATATCTATAATCACTGAGATATTTCAGAATGGACCAAAGTGTTGGACCAACCCAAAGACGAATGGACCAGCATCGCCATCCCTACAGCCCCTCCACTTTGTGCCAAAAGAGAGAGGGAAAATAAGTTGTGGCTTACTTGTTTGATTCCCCTGTGGTGAGTCCTAATACCCCCTCACCCTCATCATGTGCATAAAATGGCCATAAAAATGTATGGCCGGGCCCAGGCCTGGGGTTTTCTCCCTCCTAATCCCCCTAAACCTCTAACTGCAGGCCGAGGAATACAAGTGTTGTGGTGCAATCTTCTCACAGAGCAGAGGGCCTGAGAATAACATCACAGAGGCCACAGATATTTATGGAATGAACCACAGGCTGTACACAGAAGTCAGCAGACACCACAACACAGCACACAAGACGCTGTATACAGCTCCCTACTCATATACAGCACAAGACACTGCCGGCTACACACAAAGTGTAGAGCTGCGGTCAAAAGCTTTGCAGTGATGGATATGGGGAATTAGAGGGACAGAAAGACAGATGATAAAAATACAATATGATATATAGGTAAACAGATGCAGTTATAAATCAATGAAATTATTCAGTATTCATATGAGTTTTACTTGTATTAATCTGTTTGAGGGCCTCTAGTCAGACGAAGAGGGATGGCTGGTGGTCGGCCGGTGGTCAGCCTGGACAGCGTGGAGTACACTCTTAAGAAGACTGATAGCGTCACACAGAGGGGTTGGCTTGATTGAATACAGCGGCCAGGTACTCAGGTTCACAGATTAAAGATCAAATCCACTAACATTCATCTGGTTTCCCCTGTTTTGCTCTTGTAACTTTAGCTCGGCAAACACAAACCAAGTCTTCCGCTCTCTCTCACGGCTGTCGAGGCAACCCCCCCCCACCCACCCCTTCCAGGAAATCAGCCTGCACGTCATAAGATATGCTCGCTGTATCATCTGGGAGACGGAGAACCCTGTCTATCACACTGGTTCCCACAGAAAAGAACGACAAATATCACTTTATCTAAAGAAAAAAAAAAAAGGTGAGGGAGGAAATAATCTCCTCAAAGCCACAGCAGTATTCAGTGGCTCAGTCCAAACTTCCTGTTTGCATTACGACACGTTGTCTGAGGGCGATTTCAACACCCACTCCCAGTCTCATCTGTCGTCTCTGCGCAGGCCATCCTGTCTCGTTCAAAACATAAATTCTAAGGCAAACTTTAATAAAAGGGGGCGTATGATTTACTCCGGGTAGCGGCTGTCCCCATTTTTAAAACAATTTGATGTTGCATTAATCCCGAGTGTCAAGGCGATGTGAAATATGTCCTCTGCGTTTACCAGCACCAGGTGTTTCATTTGCTGTACTGACAAAAAACAATGTTTATTCTGGCTGACCCGCCAATCCTTGCTTATTTTATCTTCTTTTTCTGTAGAGGAGAGCGGGAGAACACGGTTGTACATCTCAAGCGAGGGAGTAGAAGAGAGGGTTAAAAGAAAGCGAGGGAAACAAATGGAGCTAAATGATTTACAGTTGACCAAGTAAGGTCTAGCTCTAATCATCTCAATTGGGTGTCTCTTTCCTCAGCCTCCCAGGCCCAAACAGAGAATGTCATGGCTCAGTGCCGTTTTCCCCTCTTCTGTCCTAAAAGCTTATAACGACTACTGAATTACATTATGATGACTGAACAGTCGCCTTTAACGCACTACAACTACACTCACTTTAAGATAATCATGTACTATCAAAAGGGATTGCTGTTATAACATATATTTAAGCCATAAGAGAGGCAGTAATGACATCAATACACATATGAACCAACTAAAAGATCAGATCAGATAGTTAGCCAAAAAAGAACCAGTGCAATTAAAGAGATTTACAAAGTTGGTTTGGTTTTGCCCACAGTTCTGTGTTAATGACACACTGGCATATTTTCACAAAAAGACAACATTTAGAAGAGCAAAAGTGTAGACTACGGAATTAAGATCCTCTGATTATATTTTTAAAGCCTGAAAGTAAAGACCAAAATAGATAAAGAGAACTTTGATTCAAATGGCTCATGGCTGGCTGGGTAATCCCCAAAGACACCATGTTTACTGTTCTTAAACGCTACTCTGCATCCTCAAAGCACTGCGCAGCAATGTACTACATGAGCAGGGAGTAACTGAGAAGCTCTACAACATAACTCCTCTCAACACTGCTATTACAAAACTTAATTTTGGTGAATCCAGAACGTGCAAAATGTTCACTAAGGAAAGCTGCAAATCAATTAGGCTGTTCTGCAGTGGCAGCTTAAAAGGCTCATACTTATACGAGTTCTTTTATTCCGGTGATACAGATATTACGATCATTGCCATCATTGCCTCTGAAAGGAGTTTATCATTAAACCTACTCAGCAGCCGGGGGAGTTTTTAAAGCAACCCCTAAATCAGTGTATATAAGTGTAGGTCCTGGGCGTCAGCGTGTGTGGCCCGAGCGGCCCTTCTCCACTGCGGCAGCAAAGCAAAGCCGGCGCACTTTCCGCTGGTGTAAACAAACGGGGAAATGGGGCACTTGGCAACCGACTAAAGTGAGTGATGAGGCAAGTGTGCACTGAAGCATCTAATGAATCATTTGCTGGGAACTCGGGGTTTTATGAGAAGAAAGATGAGGAGGGAGACAAGAAAGAGGGAGACCAGCTGAGAGCGTTAAAAAAAAAAAAACAGAATGGCATTTCATATGAAAAGAAAAGAAAGTAAGAGAGCTGCAGCTGTCATACAGACGCCTCAGAGGATCATTCACTGTTTTGCCCCAAAGTGAGGACAAGAGATTAGAATGCATAAAACTCGCAGGGTCTCCTAATCCTACTACTCACACAGCAGCAGCAGCAGTATGTGGACCCCAGTGACCGGTGGTGAATTTACAGAGGTGGCTGCTGATGCTGTGACAGGTCTGCACCTTAGAACAGAGCTGATGTGCTGAAGGCCTATAAGCAGCTTTATTCCACACCTTGCTTTCACTCCTGCTGCCTCAAACGAATACAAACAGAAACGTAACCTCTGCTACAACGGAATGGACAAACTGTGATTAGAGGACAGATGTGATGCCCTGTAGTCTTCCCGTGCATCTCTCTGCACACACAATATGGTTACGTGGTTATTGTAATTAAGTTGTATCTGTGAAGTCATAATTATTGATTTGTTATGAGAGATATTTTTGAAATCTGCATCACTGACTACCTGAAATACTGTAATGTAAAACAAACAGTTATTCAGTCAATGTCTAATTAGGTAGTCAATGTCTCTTTAAGACCCCACACTGCAGGCTTTTCTGTCGAGGTTCGCAGCAAAACCAGTTTTTAATTCTGTAAATGAGTGTCATAAAAATATGGATCCATTTAGAGGACCAACAGGAATACAACTCCTCTCCCAAAGGTTTCTGACCAGGTGAATCAAAGGTAGTAGGAAAGATTAGTACACCTCTCTCCTACCTCTCTGGGGACTTCATCATCACTGTATCCACACACACACGGCAATGACAAGGATGTTACTAAGGGTGCATATAACGTACTGCCAGGGATTTTTATTAGTAACAGGCAGGGTCCTGGCTTCGGCAGGCTGTGTTTATCTGTGGAGGGGAGATCCCCATCACAACCACTTATTAGGACCTATATGTGGGCTTAACCAGGCAGCCATTCAACAGCAATAAGGGGCTTGCTTACTGACCACAGTGTGCTGGGACTGGGACCAGTCTAACCAACACTGGAGCGACGGAGAGGAAAAGGGAGACAGGAAGGAAATAACAAATACACATGGCGACACACAGAGGGGAAAGAAATGAAAAAGAGATGTGTGTGTGTGTGTGTGTGTGTGTGTGTGTGTGTGTGTGTGTGGGTGGGGGGGGTGGGGGGTGGGGGGGGGTAAAGGGATAGCAGAAGGTGAGAGAGAAGGAAAGTAATGGATGGAAGTATGAAAACGAGCTATTTAGACATGTACATATACTGCAGCCAAAACGAAAGAGCAAAAGGGGAGAAGGGTAAAAGGGTGCATGAAAGGAAATAACTAAAAGAGGAAGACAGTTACATTACACATTAAAAAAGAAGGTTAGACAGAGGGAGGGCAGGGCGGAAGAGAGGAAGGAGGGAAGGAAGATACGAAAGGATAGAGAAAAGTGTAGAACAAAGAAAAAGATTGCTTGAAAAGAGAGAGAGAAGAGAATAAAGACAGAAAAGATAAGGGTAGTAAGAAGTTAGGTGACGGGGGTATATAAATGCTAAAGATATGGATCACAAACACCAGAGACAAACATGTGAGGAGGAAAGAAGAAGTGAGAAAAAGAGGGACGGACTGAAGTGTGTGAGAAAAAGACACAGGAGCAGGGAGAGACATAGAAACAGCGTCCATTGATACAGCCACATCATGTTGACTTGGCTCTGCATCACCACTGACACAGCAGCCTTCTCCGCCGTTACCGTAGAAACGCAGGCATGTGCACTAATCAAAACAAAAAAACAAAAAACATATTTTGTGGCCGCGGGATGCTCCCTGAGTCTCCCTCGGACAGACCATGAGGTAACCGAGTATGTGATGGAATCTAGAGCTGTGTCATCTAGGTGTGGGGATGTCGGGAAATGTGCAGGCTATTTTAAGAGACAAACACACACACACACACATGCAGACACATAGAAACATGTGCAGACACATGGATGCAAGCAGGCACACAGGAAGGGGCAAACACACATGCGAGAAGGTTAAGTCAAACTTTCATCGTTTAAACCTTCTTTGGATGGTAATTATTCAACTCGGTTTTTCACTCAAGCACTAAATGTTCGTAAACACGTCTTGTGATCACTAACAGATTGAGAGGGCTGACCTGTCAATCCAAACTCCCTCTACATTCTAACACCAAACACCGGCTAAGTAACCAAGAGCAGTAGTGGAAGGCCAACGTGCGGGGATAGTGCTGTTTTAATAGCACTAGAGGCCGCAGTGAGCTCGTCTAACGGCGTCTGAACCCAAAGGCTCATCATGTAATGATTTAGCGTCGCATTAGTGGCAAATAAAACTCCAAAATCCATACATGTTTTACATACTACCACATACCAACTCAGCATTGTAAAAATCAGTAACAAGCTTATAATAGGGCCATCTAAAAAGACTTGTTTATATGTATGTACATATGTAGGGATTTTAAATATAAAAATATTTCATGTATTTACTTGTATGTACTTATATGGTGTACAAAATATTTAACTGCAAATTAACTAAGGTAATCAAAAACAGCTAAAAGACAATATAGTGTGTTAAAAAAACAACTCAGTCATTAAAAGTAATTCTTCATGACATTAAAAGTAATTCTTAATGACTAAGGAATGTGCAACAACAGTCACTGTTAAAGGCAATTAGCTAATCATCAGTTATTTCAAACCACTTAGTGCTTAATTCTTATCAATAAATATGCATGTCACGTCATTAAAAGTTACTGAAGTTGATAAAAGGTCAATATCGGGCCAAAATATTGGCAAACTTATGTACTGTTTTAACCCTCGCACCTAGACATTTTAATTAAAATGTGTCTCTATGCCCAATCCACATACATGGTACTTGCAAGAGTGGTCCCCATTCACCCCAGCGTACAAGACGCTTTCAATTGTGTTCCATGCGTGAAAAAAAACTCTCATTGGAAAAAGGAGAGAGAAACCGAGAGAATGAAAGAAAATAGGAGCGGGGAGTGAAAGATCTGTGAGATTTTACAGAGGGCCCAAACCACAAGAAAGTCAGGGCTGAATGCATGCTGGACATTCCCCGGGCCGGCGCTCGTGTACTTGGAAAAAGCCCGCTTTTTCAAGACAGGAAAATGATTTCAGCTGTGTAAATTGACAGCGGCCTTGTAGCCGAAGATGGAGAGGGAGAAAGAGGGGAAGCCTATAGCTCTGTGTCATAATTCCTGCTTAGCGAAGAAGCCGCCGGGGACCTTCTCCTTCAGGGAAACAAAATACAACATCGCATGATCAAATGGAACAGTGTTAATTGTTACCAAATGAACCTGGTGGTGGATATCAACTTCGATCTACAGCTTTACAGTCAAACAGGTTTATTTTACCTTCTTTGAAGAAATCTATGTACTCTGTAACGATAAATACACACAGTGCCCTGAAAATGTTGACGCCGAAAGGGAAGCTGAGGAGCTTTGAAGTGTGTCAGAGACAGCGTTAGTCTCAAGATATGCTCCATCGGGATGTTTACATATGCTCGCTATTTTAGCCTTCACTCTTGTCTTCTCTCCCAGGGTGGCATTATAGTAAATCATGGTTGTAGACACTGTGAGGCAATCACTGCATGTACAGTAGACAATAACAGCATGGCTGCTTGGATCAGTCATTCAATTATGACAACGGATGTAATTAGTGGTGGGCTTTAAACAGAACTGCAGCAAATGGCTACCGGCACTCACAGACATATTTCTTCCTATAGCCTCAGTTGGTTATAGATTGTAAGCACACATTGGTTTGCACGATTACAGACTCTCACGACGACTTTCTCTATGCGACTTGGGGGAGCACACGCAGTGGAATTCAGCGCATAACAGTGCTTGGTAATGGTCAACCCGTCCCTGATCTCAGGGTTATCAATCATGTGACTCAGGAGTGTGATCATCCTAAATTGGAGGGCAGATGTGAACAGGGAAGGTGGTGAGGATAATGCATGGTTAGGAATGGAAGAATGAACACAGAGAGTGGTTGGACATAATTCCTGGGTTTCACTGCAGAGAGGGAAGTGGTGACTCTTGGCTTCTGTGTGTGGAGGTTAAGGGGGTGAGTGACTGTGGGTCTGTTTGTACACATGGCCATGCCTGCTGCTAGTGTTTGTGATGGAGTATGTATATGTGTATTTTTGTGCGCATATGTACAGTATGTGGTAGCACATTTGGGTGTGAATGCACGACTGCGTGGAGGCAAGTTATTGTGTTTGGGAGTGCATGTGCGCCCGACTGGGTATATTGCACGCCTATGTGCGTGTGGAGGGCTACATGGTAGCATGTGTGTGTTCAGGCCAGGGTGGAGCGTATGTCTATGAGCAGATGTGGGCACCACAGCCACAGAGCCACCAATCCTCTAACTACCAGAGGCAGAACATTACTGGCCAATATGGGGTGAAATTGCATAGCTGGTCGAACTGGTTTTTGGGGTGAAAGTCTGAGAAAAAACTCCAGATTATTTTCCAAGCCCACAGGATCATCATTTACCGTCTGACATGATAACAACATGGCCAACATGTCAACAAAATAAATCTGGGCACAGTTTCCAAGGAAACAGAGCAGTTACGTCCCATTAGCTGTACTAACTTGTACCAAAACAAAGACCAAACATGTTTAGTACTGTACAGTGTGTGAAACTAGTGGGGATATAAAAAAAAAAAAAAAATTCCCCCCAAGGTCCCTGCAAAACAGTAGCTATGGTTACTGATCAATAACATCTTTGCTCCAGTGCATCAAACAAGTAAATGAGACTGTGAAGGAGATAGCTCGGATACTCTGGAAGAAATTTGGACAATGTTGGACGGAGTGTAGTATTCCCCTCCATATTGCCTCGATGGTTGTCAGACGTGCCCATAGGCCTAGACCCCCTCTGCCTCCCTGCTCAATGCAATCTCCCTGCGTATGACACTTCTACCAACTGAAGGCAACAATGAAGCCTAAAGTGGCCTCTCCTCTCCTTATGCTGTCCACCTTCTTTTTTTTTTTTTCCTTTGCTTCCACTCCACGTCTTGTGTCAGCTCACGTCTCACTTGCAGCTGCACAAAGCATTTGGCACCGCTTTTATCTCTCTCATTACATGTGTTTGCCAGCTCCATATCTGCCCATTCACACAACTGCTCTCTCTCACACACACACACACACACGCGCGCGCACACTGTGGGGCTGCGGTTTCGAGGCAGCTATGACACAATCCAGATTCTCTTAGCTGCCTATAGCAGGGAAATGTGTTTTGCACTGAGCTATTTCCCTCAGAAGTCCAGATTTTCCCTGCCTAGCAGCTTTGATCCACATGGCACGGGGGGCTTGTGTCAACAGTCTTGTGTTTCAGCTGGAGGGCCCGGCGGACCCCCAAGGTGTCACTCAATGCTCTCTGTTATAGCTGGGGCAGCTTAACCACTATGTGGCGCTATCACCCGCTGTACCCTAAAAAACCTCCCATGAGACAGCAAACATCATGAGGACACAGAAGTGCACCATTGCACCCCCCCGAAAACACCTGCCTCACAACAGGTTTTATGGAGTGTAACTTGAGGTCAGACAAATTTAAGTGCTACCTTTAATGAACTGTGGTCAAATAGCAAGTTTTGTGCAAGTGGTGTGTGTTTTCAAATCAGAATGTGACAAAGCTGTGAAACTGTGATGAGATTTAATAACACGAGAGGAGTCAGACCTGACAGTTAAAATGTATATTTTTATACTTACTGCAGAAATTATCAAAAGAATTTCTGTAAATGTTTCACTAAAACAAAGCCATAAGTGGTGGACTTGAATATTGCTTTTCTAACGAACACAGTAAATATGCATTTTTCTGTCTACCACATAACCCTACAATGTCAATTCAGCAGCGAGGTTGAGGTGAGGAGAGGGTTTGTCTTACTGGTAGATGTCTTTCCGCAGCACGGTGCGGGTCAGGGGGTTATCAGCCTGAGGAGCCATGCTGAGGGAACCCAGCTTTAACACCAGGGTGTCTTCTTTTTTCTCATGGGGATCTACTGGGACACACAGAGACACAAAATCAAATACACAGTGTGAGACACAAATGTGATACATGGTACACATACGTGCAAATACTGTGGGACAAGAACATACACAGTACACACACCTTACAGAGCCTTAAAAGTAAAGCCTTACCACTATTAGTCATTACTACCAGCAGACAAAACAAACGGCCATCTCTGACATTCTAACAATGATTTTATATTCTGTAGGAGTGTATATGACTGTGGTTGGTTCTTCGGAAACCTCAACTATTTCTCTTAGCAAACGTCTCTGCATGCTAATGTGGCGGCTCTGCTAAGTCTGGTCGGCCATGACGGGGAAGAACAACACAAGTGTGCATTCAAAAGCGACAAGTAGTTCTCCTCTTACCTGAAGCTGTATGTTTGTCTTGTGCCCCGGGGCAGACGACCCTGATCACACTGGTGTTGATGTAGATGAGGGGCAAACACCGAGAGGTCAGTGTGTGGCTTCTCATTGGCTGACCTGCTGACTTCCCACGCTCTCTGTAGCGTCTTGGTACCGTAGCCTGAAAAGACATTAAGTGGAAAATAAAAATGATAAAACAGATAACAAAATAGCAAATAACAAAAGAGTAAATAAATCCCTGTCATGGAGTAGCTTTTCAAAATGCATCCAATGTGTAAGAGTTTAAGGTAAATTTGTTTTAATAACCTTAATTTTAATTCGTCCTTCAGGCTTTTAACTGGTACAAACTATTTCTTCTATGAATGACATAAATTATTTTTAGTTTTTAATTGCTTTGACTAAGACTAAAATTACTGCAAAATGAATCTAGAATCATTGCTTTCAATATCGACATAAATGCATGCATGAAATACTACACAGTAATGCAGTTTTTGTCTACCTGGAACACCCCTGCTACAGTAGCCAATAGGGGACAGGATAGCACCACATCAAAGGGCTGGGCTGTGAGCAGGATTTCTCTCAGGTACTGAGGTGCGCCGTCTGCCAGAGGATCAGTGGTCACCCGCTGACTGGCTGTGGTAGCACTGCTGCGCGTTGGCCGCTCAGGCCGGGTGGTGAGTTTGTGACGGACATTTTTGGTGACAGCCTGGGTGTAGGTGATCGACAGGAAGCCGTGCTGCTGGTGAGAGCCCTCCAGGACCTTGGCTGCCGTCTGGCCAGCGGTGAGACAAGACGCTTCATTATACATACGCGTCATTCAAGAACTTTAACTGTTCAGTTAAACATTATTTTGGTCTGATTTCCTGGATGAGGGTTAAGCCTGGCTAAAAATAATATAGATTATTAGCAAAACTCGTCCAATTAAATGACAAATCTTAAATGTTTATCAAGAAACTGGGCCAGATTTACAGAAAATAGAATCAATTTGATACGGATCACTTTGAAAAAACTAGCTTTTACCTTCAACTGTGCTCTATTTAAAACTTAACCCTTGCATTTCAGGCTTAACCTCAGCCAAAAAAACAGCCCTCAGTGTTCTCATATACAACTCTAAAAAAGCCAAGCTGACGCTACTAGCTGAAATAGGGTTATAGAGCAAATGTGTTCATATTCTGAACAGTATTTTAGGTTGGATCATCAAGATGCATACATTCTTATAAAACCAATTAATGACTGCAGCTGCCCTCTAAGGCTTAATTATTTGTCATTTATCTGAAAAGACAGATCTCCAATCTTATGGTGACTTGCAAAGCAATTCTTAAATATACCTTCCGTAAAAGAAAATAATCTTCAACTGTTGCATGATTTAAAGAAAGGCAGGTCTATTTAAGACATCAGGGTAAAGTCTGCAAAAACATCCAGTAACAGTGGACTTTATAGCTGTTACTAAAATAATCTATTAACTGAAAAACTGATAACATCTGCATCCTTTTGGGAGATGCTGGGAGAGTACATTCCTCAGAGACAAAGTGTGTTATCAAACTACCTATAGAGGGATTTTTAGATCCGTTTTTATAAATTTGTGATTGTCACTGTGACTACAGTGTAGTCCAAGTTGAACATTTCCAAACAACACTACAATTGTTTAAAACCAAATTCAAGCGCCGGCTTCTGAAACATCTCTGAGGAGCACACACAGCTCTTTTAAGCCACTGTTAACGGAGGTTGAGCAGAGTCTATCTAAAAGGGGGAAGAGCTGGATTCTTACAGGAGGGAAAAAGCCAGAGAAGTGGCTGAAAGTGTCTTGCTTGCTGACGGGTCGAACCAACATAGTGCGTCTGTTCAGCTTGTCAGTGCAAGACAGGACCACTCCTCCACAGCCGCCCGAGCTACGAACACCCTCCTCCGTACTGGAGGTGAGGAGAGAGAGAGAGAGAGAGAAAATAGAAGCCGAAAGGGACAGAGAAGGTAAGAAGATAATTACATATATAGAGAAAGAGACAGATGGGAAAAAAGACAAACAGGGAAGAAAAGACAGAAAAGCATGAAACGTTCTGGAAAAATTTAATATAGAGCAAACTGATCAAAACCAAAGGAAGCTGCGCCAGCTTGAACCAGCTGAGAAACTGTGGAATGGTCTTATACTACGCAGTAAAAAGAGCAGTGGAGCAACTGTTTAATTCTGGGATGAGCAGTGTTTTGAATGGAAAAAGTACAATTTAGAGGAAAAATCCCTGACACATACACAAGAAAAAAACGCTGAGAAAAATCTTCAATCTTCTACTGCTTCATTAAACTGCTTAAATAATGCGAACACTGCTCTATCCAACACATTTTCATTCCTTAGGTACCAGTATAAGACCATCACCAGAACAAGAGAATGGAGGCCCATGTCCAAGGCTCCTCCCACACACACACACACACACACACACACACACACACACACACACACACACACACACAGAAGAACCTTTGTCACCAGATTTTATTGGTTTGATTATTTAGCCAATCAGAGCCACTGGAGAGACAGGGGAATGTTGCACTGAAAATGGAGTTAATTTGTCATTTTAATCTGCTTTCATGTAAATTGTTGGGTGTATCAAAATATTACACTTGTGGACACCCTATTTTATAGCCAAAAACAAATTGTGTTCCCTCGTGACGTCCTTTATTTTCCTGTCTGTCCAGCATGAGCAGAGAGGAGGGACCTTGATTAGGAGCAGCAGAATGGCAGAGGCACAGTATATCGAGGCCTAAGGCTGCTATGGCTGGTTTGGGACAGGCAGAAGCCTCACCACGGCTGTCTCCTTGCACTGGAGAATGAGTCCTTCATAGTGGCCAGAGCGCCAGCCCTGCCCTGGCCTGCAGAGACACACAAGGCCAAGCTTAACTTGGGCATCTGGGACTACTCATACTGTTGCAGCAGGGACTGATTAGATCTCTTTAATAGCAACAATAGCTACAAAATTGCATTAAGATAAGTGAACCACAGGCTGATACTAACATTTTTATCAAACTTTATGCAGCCTGGAAGCATACATCGAAACTTCAAAGCAGGTAAATGATGTATGTAAAATGACTGAATTGAATTTTAGACAGCGCTTTGAGATATGCATAAAGATGCAGCACATATATTAACTTGGGAATTATATAAACATAAATAATCAGATGCATAACTATTTTTTGTGACATTAGATTTTCTGTTGAGGCCATCCATAAGAAGCAGAAAGCACCTGTAGAGCAGACATCAAAAGAAGTTAACATGAATACAGGCAACAACAATTATCGTTCTCAATTTGCAGCACAACATAAACATTAAATCTGTGTTTAAAACACACAAACACATACATGCACAGCATTATTAGAGCTGCTCTAAGGATGCCAAATCGTGCGCAACACGTGTATGGCAAAATGTTTCACACAATGGAAATGCTTCAACACCATCTGCATCCTTTCTTTAACGCCCCCCTCCCTCTTCATTACGCCCCACCAGAATACTGGGAGTTCAGTGAGAGAGAGAGAGGAGCAGGCCTATTGGTGAGTGTGTATGTATGTGCGTGTCGTTATCGTTGTGCGTCAGTTCTTTCTGTGTGTGCCTATGTGAATATCTCTTTGTAATCCCCCTCTCAGCTGTAAGAGTGACTAATACAGATGGACCCCCCACAGCTCTTCATCTCTCCTATCATCCCTCTCTTCTCTCTCTCTCTCTCTCTCTCTCTCTCTCTCTCTCTGCGCCCATCCAGTCATCCTTCGCTCCGAGCCATTTGCGGAACAGCTGGAAGACATCAGCTCCAATTTGTGTGAGCTGCTCCTTGGAGCGAATAAGGGTGAACTGTCACCGGCCATCCTCTCTCGGGGGCGGTGGGGCTGGGGGCGGGCATCTCTGAGTTTCAGAGGACTTCAAGGAGCACCGTTGCTAAGGGAGACCTGGCTAAAATAAGGAGAAGAAGCTTACTAATTTCTAAAACTTCCCACCGGACAGGAAACACCCCCCCCCCCGAATACCCAATCACCTCCTTGCTTCATGTTTTCCTTTAATTCACCTCCTCCTGCTCCGTGATGAGTGAGCCCCACACCTACAAGGATCACCTATTTCATATTCCCCGGGGGACTCCCTGTCATTTTCCCTCCCTCCTCCACCCTTTCTAGCCCTCCTCTTATTTTGATACAATCAGGGATTCAATTATATACTCACCTCCCATATTTGCCTGCCCTATCTAACTTTCCATTCATTTTCCAGCAGTGAGATAGCTGAGGCCAGATGAGACATTTTCTCTGTCAAGCTTGATTTAATCTGACCCAACGCACACATATAACCTGGGCTGGGTGATGAAATACCTAACAATTATCTGTTCAGAATGATTAATATGGACTCCAACCCCTGTGGGCTCTCTTGTATATGTGGATGATACAGATTAGAGTGGGCCAGGAGCCCAGAGGTCCTCAACTGTGTCCCAAACAGCCACGGATGTAACCTGGCTTGGATGATGGAGTGCTTCTGCCTGCCAGAACTTTGGTCGGTTAAAAGTGTGTTGAGACCATGTTGTTAAATGCACATTAAACTGAAATAACCTAGGAATGAGAAAATTGCCCCATTATCTACTTAGGAAGGCATAGAGGTCTACTAAAAAGATTAAGGTTGGCTCCGTCTCAGAAGCAATTGGACACACACCTGTGGAGAGCAGAGTGGTGTGATATAATGACCCACGACACCTTCACGCTCTAAAACTGTCTAACCGCTGACATTGTCCTGGCTTAGGGTGATACTCCACACTGTATGTAGCACATGTGGCCTGACAGAATATAAATCAACTGACTACAGTGAAACAGGGAGGTCTGTGAGAAGCTTGCAAAGCGATCGCCTCAGTTCCTCTGACCTGTGTTTACTGTGATAGGAAAGGGCTATGGTGCTTTCAAAATCTGGCAAATCAGAATCAATATCTATTATCATACCAGTGGTGAGAGCATTGATTGCTAATGATGGGGTTCAATACGGGCGGAGGGCCCTGGAAGGTCCATCTCTCTTTCACTGTCTGGCTCGATGAGAGAAGGAGGCACTTATAGGAACATATCTACCCAGGCACGTACGCACACAGGCCTGAAAACACACGCGAACACACTGGACGCTGGATGCAACATGCTGGAGTGTTAGAGATCGCTGTTACATTATCTCCTCAGACAGAGACAGGGGGAATTGCCTCCTGCTAAGTGGTCTCCTTCCCAACAGAGCAAGACCTCAGGCACGTACACAGCGCACACTCGCAGCTGCTGACTCCATCACAGAGGTATGTGATCAAGGCAAGGAGGAAGAAATACGGATTAAGATATTGGAAACGAGGCCATTCTTTAATTGATGGGAAGAATGTATTGTATAGGGCAGGGTGAAAAAAAAACACATTTTAGTCACAGCTTCAGTTTCACCACGCTGCAGTATGTGATTTCATAATTTCAGAGCCCAGAGCTAAATTACTCCATTTTGACTGGAACTTGACGTGGGGAGAGAGATTACCATAAGGATGCAGTGGAACATCGCCCGGTGGTTTTCCTCCCCTAACAACGTGTTAATGTTTCTGTGAATCGATTCAGACACCGCAGGCTCAGAGAAAATGACTGACGGACTGACTGAACTCCTCTGCTTTGTGAGTCAGAGTTGGGCCAGCCCAGAGCCCTTTCAGCCCGTCCGTCTGTCGGTCCATCTGCCTGTCTGTGGTCACGACCGCAACAGCTGGCTGGACAGACGATGACGCTGAGGTGATAATCCGAAAAAATCACCCATATAAGCAGAAGTGGGAATAGACAAAGTGTTAGGGGTATTGGTGGTAAAGTGTGTGACCGCAAGTCAGTGTTAAGACTCTTGGACTGTGAGGTTTGGGGGGGGGGGGGGGGCAGTAGGGTGACCTGGTGGATAGAGACTGTCCTCAAACTGGAGGGCCCCAGCTTTTGACTTAAAGATTGTTGTGTGTTTACGTGTACGAGATGTACTCTACCTGCATCTGTAGTGGTCAATGTTGAAGCTGACGACTTTGCATTTGATCTTTGTATAAACATCCTGGACATCTACTGAGGCGCTCAGGTCTTCTAGCTCACTGATGACACAGATCTCTGACAGAAACACAAACCAAACAAACATTACATTTTAAGACCATGAAGTGAATCACAGTGGAAATACACACATTCATTAGGCATTAACTCAATTGTGAGTTTCTCCCTCTGTTTTAGCATGTTGTACGACCACCCATTGCACTTGGCGAAACAGGCAATAGAGCTGAACTCGGACTTCAGTAGAGGACGTTTCATTTCCTTCATTTCTACGGCCAAGGACCTGGACTGTACGCCTTGAAATACGTGATAAGAAGGCAAAGTATGAATAAGATCCCTTGGCCTGTCATAATAGTGTGTGTGTGTGTGTGTGTTTACACAATACTGAATGTTCATGTAGACTCTTCTGAGTGTGTATTCATTAAAATGTGTGTGTGTGTGCATGCCTCAGTGCACCTTGTGTGCAAACAAAACCACCCACTGCAGGCAAAGTGAGTAAGCTTCACAGGACTGATTAACTTTGTATTGAAGCGAGCCTGTGAGCTTAACTGTCGGTTCCCTCTCATTGTTTCCACAGAGACGGTCCCACAATCACAGGCTAGCTTGGGAAAATGGACTTCATGCATGTGAAACTATGGTTGTTGTTGTACTGTTGCCTTGTGGTGATTCTGAGAAACGCAGAGGTTCCTAATGGCTTATTAAAATTGAAACACAAGGCTTGTCAGCTTTATTGTGGATACTGTGTGGAAATAACTCTCCCCAGTAGTTAGATACTCAGAAACTCATATTCTCCTAACACGGTGTTGATATTGATGTATGAGCTTTCTAAACCCACCCTGTAAGAGCACTGGAAATCCTTAGTCCCTATGTCTTACATAGTTCATCTTAAAAGAAGGAAAGTGTACCACTGATTTGTGTCTTTAGCAGAGCCTCTGGAGACTCATGCTTGAATTTCTACCTCTAATCTTCCAACACATAATAGCATAACATTATACCCGAGAACCAATACGTCTGGAATGGCTGTTTTTCCATTTCTCTGGAGAGACAAGAATCTTATTTCCTTTGCAGTTGAAAAACATATTACATCATAGCAGATTGTCAACAGTCGTATCTGTGGCTTACTTATCTCCAAGAATGTACTTGGTGATATTAGGCGTCTAATATGTTGCACACACACAATTCTTGTTTTCAATAACTTGCTTAATATGTGTTGCACACAGAAAATCCAGTGGTAAGTTCATCTCGCAACTCAGATGGCGCACATTAAGCCCAAATCCAAAGTAATGCCTATTTAGGATGTCTGTAAGTCAAACCATCTCTGTGATGTCCTCCAAAACATTCCGTTTCCACCATTAAAGACCTTAAGCTGGGCGATCTGGTTGGCAGATGCTAAATATTACAGCCACCAATTAAAGGTAAACCTAGCCTTTCATCGCCCCAGTAAATCTAAAGGGGACAAGAGGCGGTTCGCATCACACATTTATTTATTTGTCTTTTCCCTCCATCCCTCCTTCTCTCCAGCTGCCCCCCCCCCCCAAGTGCTTGAACATTTCAATGAGAAAAGAGATGAGAAAAGAGTCAGGAGCTGATCACTTAAAGTGTTCATACAGCCAGACTGTAAAAACTCTGAATAGCTTTCTGCACTCTTTCAGACTGACGCATTAAAAACAAGTACACATGAAAGTTTTCTCTTTCGTCTTATAACACAGATTCATCAGATCTAAAATCTAATTGAATAATGAATTCAGTCTTTTTGTACTGAAATTCATTGAATTTACGAAAAAAAAAAAAGAGGCATAAGTATTTTGTCAAGGTTGGGGTACCTGTCTTTTTGGCAGCTGGGTCAGGAGCAAACAGCTTAACCGTGACCTTGGGTAACATCCACTGCATCCAAAGGCTGACCTTCCCGCTGGTTCCACCAATGCTGCTAGTTTTCTGCTCCAGAGTCACTGTGTCGGCGAACGGACCGTCGTCTCCGGCAGGCACCGAGTCACCCTAGGGACCCAAAACAGGACCTGCTCAATCAGGGCTGGTAAGATGGTAACGCACCATGATTTGAGGCAAAACTTGGCACTACCACATAAACTTGAAGACTGTGACAGAATTCAAATCAAAGAACATATGCGCAAATCACATTCACCTTCAAATTCTGAAGTCTGCATTTCATTTCTGTTAGTTTGTCTGTCCGTCTATCCAACCATGTGTTCGGTGAATGTGTATGTATGTTTGAAAGTGTCGTCGCTGCGCATGTAGCCATAACAAAGCAACAACCAGCTTTTTGAGCCTTCTGGTGTCTAGATGACATCAGTGTCTGGTGAGCAGAACTCCCCTCAGAGCTGAGCGATGCGGGGGGAAAAGGACCATTGTGTGGAGCTGTCACTGGTGTTAACCCCAAACTAAGCCACCAGCACCCACATGGCCTGCTTTCACTCAAGTGCGCCAGGACACACACGTCTTGAAGCCTGGGAGAGAATGGGAAGTGAGGACCGGAGGCGGGGGCGGAGGTGGGGGGGGGGGGTTGAGGTGGAGAGGCGAGCAGGATGCGGCGGAGGAGGCTGCCTTCTGTGAGCTCTCATCTCATTACTGGAGGTTTGGCAAGGCACTGAGGATGACAGCACTGGGGACATTTTTTATTTCTCTAGCTCTCTTCCTGGTAAATCTGTTTTCCAAACATGTATCTGCGTGGCTGACTCGGAACGTGAAAAGCCTGCAAACAAACAATATGGCAATTTGCAGCTCTGGCATTGCGGGGTTTCACTTTTTCCACAGCTTCTCCCATCGCAGCGTGGTAATGACAGATTGTGTCATGGTTATCGAGCATGGCTGTGGTTGGTGAGGAGGTTATCAACCTTCTCAATTAGAAACCCCACAGCTGCTGGGCTGATTACAGTGTCTTAAAGAGGATCCAGATGAGGAAACTATGTCCCTGTTCCACAGCTGAGGGGAGAGATGAGGGCCCCACACTAATTTGCAAATTTAATTTAAATCGCACAGTTGAGGGTGGCTGACAGCAGAGCTCAATAACAACGGATGACAATTATATAAATAAATGAAGGATTATGCTGATTCAAAAATAGATTCAACATTACAGAGTATGGGCACCACGAGAAACTGATGAGAAGCATGTGCTCCACAGGAAGCATTAGCTCTAAGTGAAGCAAAGTGAAACATATATGTTGAAGCATTTTCTTCAAGGATTTAAGATTTAAAATCTATCAGACAAAACATAAACAAAGAAATGCACCAGAAACACAAGCATGAACTTAGGCTGGAGGACACTGAAAGCTCTGCAGGCTGAAATAGTCATATATTACATATATTATATAACCGTATATATAACATTATATACAGCTTCATAAACCTCAAAATGATTAACTTAAGTACAATATGAAGAAAAATACCACAAAAAACAACACTGAATCACTCCAGAATTACCATTTGTTCCAATTAAGTGTCATGCAGTGTCATTATGCATTTCCATGGAACCAAACAGTCAAGGTGCGAGTGTGCGTGTCTGTGTGTGTGTAATAACGGTGACTGGCAGTGAGTAATATGAGCCCAGTAGTAATGGTGTTCAGTCAGTCTCAATGAGAGATATTCTAGTGTCAACTGCCATTTGGGGACTAATTCTTGCTGAGCGGGAGTCAAAACATAGCACACTGTGTGTACGTGTGTGTGTGTGTGTGTGTGTGTGTGTGTGTGTGTGGTTAGGAGTGTTTAGTTTACAGTTCTGGCCAGTCGGTAGGATTAGGCTCTGTAATGTCATGTGTGGAAACAGGAGCCAGCCGCTGGCGCGGTGGGAAGCTCAGACCACTGTGTACTGTAGCGTGGTTACGCTGGAGCATCGGACACCCGACTGCTCCTGCTTCCCAGCCAGAACCGCTGCTGTCACTTACAAACTCTCAAGCTGATTTTACCAGGGTCAGAAGAAAGAGAAATTATTAACAGACTGACATCCCTGCGTTTTTCAGAATCACACAAGACTTTTTAAGACTTTGAATTGAGGAATCTTGCCAACTGTGAATGGATTGAAATAAGAAAAATAAATAAAGCCCAAAAGATGTATTTGATTTGAAATGTTATACACCAAAATCCAGGGTATGTACATTTTGTAGTAAGACTGTCAAGACATTTTAATGCATATGTGGAATTTGAGACCGACTGAAAAACCCAAATTGAGAAAGATGCTGTTGTTAAAAGAAGGCTACTTTCAACTGAACATCTCATCCTACAACTGCAATTTTGCATCATTAAGTAAAATTAGCAAATGAAATTCAGAGTCAATGACATAACATGCACAGTTGTTCCTGTTTTTTAAAGCAGATGAGACGAAAAAGTAAATGAGGAAATAAAAACTGTAAAACGAAATTTAAGATCAGTAATAACTTCCAAAAAGCCAAAGTTCATGTCTTTTATCGGTGTAGGAAAATTCCCCCTCCTCCGCTTATCAAGGTGAGGCCTTGAAGAACAGATGTAGTGGTGTGGTGTTTGTAGAGGTGGCCTCTGCTATGTTCCTGAGCTGCCAGATTGGGGCCCCAAACACACACAGACCCATACACCCATTCAAGAGGGAGCTATTTTCCCACACCTCCACAAGCCAAGTTGAAAAGTATACAGTTTAATTCTTGGGCCTCTGCGCTATAAACGTGCGGAGGATCCGGGTTTATTTTCTTTGCACAGTTTGTCTTTGCTCATCAGAGAGACCCAAACATTGGAAGACAACAGCGGGCTGGGAAGTGTCAAAGGAAGATGGAGGAAAAGGCAGATTATGAAAGACGAGTGGGAAGAGGGAAGGGTTTAGGTGGACAGGTGGAAGGATGGAGAAAAGTTGGGAGGGTACAAAGGATAGGTTTAGTGATAGAAATAAAAAGATTAAAAAAGAAATGACTGAGCGAGAGAGGTGGGGTAAAGCTGCAGACAGAGGTGGAGTAAGAGAAAGGAAGAAGGGGTAGTGGGAGAGATGGTGCCAAGGTTCAAGTTGATTATGGTTATTATGGTCGGGATCAACATGAGAGGGACGGGAAAGGAGAAAAAAGACTGAAGACCCTGTTGAATAAATACTATGTTGTATCAATTCATAAACACTAGAAAAACAAACATGTATGTGGAAATGTCACAGAATAATGGTTGGGAAGGGGCTGTAAGGCGAGGTGGGGAGCGGGTGGATGTAGTTGAAGAAGTGGAGGACTGAGCAGTAGGGTGGGGAGCGGGGTTGTTGGGGAGAGACTGCTGCCACTACTGCTGAAACTTATCAAAACAGCTCCTACATTCTTGCTCAATCACCCAGCCTCCCGGAGGACTAAACACTTCTACCAGTGTTTGTACTTAGGTAAACAGTGACAAGTGGGCTGTCAGGGGCCTCTGTGGCCTTGTTACAGACGCACTATACCATAGGGCCCCCACTGCCGTACCAAAGTGCTGCCACTTCTGTGGGTTCACAAATGACGCAAGAGCATGCACATGTTGATCGCACGGAAACAAATGCAGACGCAGATGCACATCGACATATGAAACACGTTTTTTTTTTTCCTGTGTATGTACTCACACAGACACACTTTATTGCCTCTCCGGGCGGTATGATGGCCGCGCTGTGATCACAGGGGCCCGACATTGCTGACAGGGCCCTTGTGGTCAAAGAGCATTGAATCCTGGGCCAGTTGCCACTGCTTAACAACACAAACACTCATCAACACCATCATTTTTATGCACACTATGTTCCTACCTCACACTAACATACACATACATTTTACACAAGGCCTTGGTTGCTAAGGCCCCAAGGCCGTGGACCCCCGGCTAGTCATTGTCACTGCTACTGTACTAGACGGGAGAAAAAACTCCTGCCACATTATCCAAGCCTAGGCTAAGCCTCACCAAGGGACAAAGGAAAAATAACACTCAAATTTGTTGTTGCCCCCCCTGAAAACTCTTGACTGTGCTTTTTCCATTGGCTTTGCTCATGCCTGCGCGCACTGCCACGCTTCATACTTCACTCTCTGGGTTTGATATTTTATCTGAGCAAAAAATGTAAATACAGGTTATTGTTTTCCCCAAATTAAGAGGCAGGTTTATACTCAATCAAGCCCCAGCTTACACAAATCAAACAGTGCTCGCAGCCTATCTGGAGTATCTGTTCTGGGTAAGAAAACATAATGTAAGAAACACAAGCGCTGATGAGATTTTTCCAGCTTTGAAAATCCTTCCCAAACAAAACAGATTTCCTTTAGACAAATTGCATGTGTTAGGACTGACTCAACTACTCATAACAATAAAAAAATACAATATTCAAACTTAAAATCATAAATCAGCAGCAGAATTATGTATACAACAACGGCTTAAATAGCATGTGTTATTGCATGACTCATAGCACCTTAGATGTAAAAAATAAAAGCTTCTAGTTTGGTGTTGGCAGGGTGTCGTCATTAGGCCCTCTTATTAATCAAGTAGCATAACATGAAAGGAGTGGTGCAGAACGACACTGACTGGATGACAAAAAAGTTTCAACTGCGCTGCGTAATATGGTAAAAAGAGCAAAAGCAGCAGGAAGATAAAGCAATAAATACATAAATGAACAAAATAGTGAACCATTTCAATGCAAGAGTAAATGAAGCCCATGAAGAAGTTTTTTTTTTCTGATTATAAGGTGAGGCTTTCACATGAAAAACCACAACTTAAAAAAAACCCTCATAAAAACACTGAACTAAATGAAATGTGTAGCTGGGAGAGAAAAACAAACCTCAGTGGGGGATCCAAAATCTGCAGAGGGGCTGCAGGTGCTGGTGTCTGGTAGGGCGGTGCCAGCACTGCTGCGCACTGGGGAGGACGGAGCGGCACCAGCAGGGGGTTCTGGGATGCTGGAGGACTGGCGCAAGATGCCGTGCCTATGGAGACGAGCCCATGTAGAGCTCCAGCTGAGGAGGAGCTCGTACAATAGCTGAACCTGGAGAGTGACAGAAGCAGAGAAGAAGAGAAAAACAGAGGACTTTAAGTTGCACAGCTAGATATTGCATTTTGAAGGAATTCACACCAATTGGGATCAAATGCAATCTAATGTAAGGAAAAACTGAAACGCAGGATTCTCCTGTCAATCAATGTATTTCTGTCTTCTTTGAGCGTTAAGAGAAAGTTCTTTCTTACTTTACACACGGTAGACACAGCTTTATGTGAAAATATCTGAATACACTTTCAATACATGAAGTGGTCTACTGTGCCAATTGAGTGCCTTAAAAGATAAACCTAACACACCACAAGTAGTCTTAATATTTGAAACCAGATTCAAATGTAATTTTGCCAAGGTCTGACTCAAACAGCTGCACTGGGGAGTTCCTCATGTCGTTCTGACTTCTGAGGCCATTACCATGATTTGACTTGGCAGCTTTGTAGTTATGTGACACTAAACCTAGTTAAAGTTGAGCGAGAAGGAAAGAGAGAAGGAGGAAATATTAGCCAGAAATGGACAACTATACATTCCCATTTCTTTCTTTTAGATGTTGTACTTGTCATTCGGAGAGGCCTCATTTCGTAAAAGTGATGTCAAACCTATGTGTTCATTTTTCTGTTCGATGGCTGATTATTTGAAAGGCACAGCATGCTCGTACACGTGCTTCACTGTACACATTTGTTATCCATAACAACAAAACTCCCAAAGAAACACCCACAGAGGAAAGTTGAGTTGTGTCATCAATTTCCCCTGAAAACTCACCACGCTTAGGAAAAACTGAAGGCTCGGCGTCAAGTGTTCTCAACTATTTATCATGTGTTCACATGAAAAGAGGCCTTAGCTTTAAACAACAACAAAGCCAAAAACAAGAGTGGAAAACATGAGAGGAAGGCAAGGGAATGTGATGTGATGCTTTCGGTTATTCATGCATTCACTCAGTGTTCTGTAGAGAAGAGAAAGAGGGAAAGAAAGGGAGGAAAGCAACGCTCTTTCACAGTGAGCTAATTTCTGGATTTCAAATGTTTCGCTTCTGCAGCCAACAACCCCCCCCCACCACCACCACCACCACCACCACCACCACCACTGAGGGTCCCTCAAAAGTAAAGGTGCACGGACATATGAGTAGCTTTCTCTACTCCAAACATTTTTGCTCGCTATTGCTCACTCACACACATGCACGCCTGTTAGCGCACACATTACAGGGAGGCCCTCCATAAATAAGCATAAATCAAATGAAAAGAAGCACAATACATTACAGCTGGGCCATTTCAAACATGTCCAGGAAGAGCTGCTAACGCCGATCCAGCAGCCGTCCAGGGACAGGGCCAACAGCTGTCTGCCATACCCGACCAAACTGCACTGCGAGAGAGGTACGGCTCCACGCTCTCTTCTCTGAGAGTCTGGGGCCTGGAAGTCTAACCAAGCACAACAGGGCCTACTGCTCTCAGCAGCAGATGTGGAGGGACAGAGTAAAGAATGAAGAGTAGAGGAGGGAAGGGGAAGGGGTGAGTACAGTGAGGCTGACATGAGAGTTGTTACTATCCCTACTTTCATGACGAGGTTCTTAGTACATTTGTATCCTCGTTCCTTTCATCCACTCTTCATCACTGATTTTGTCCTTCTCACCATCCTTACCACAACCTATCCTTCTTTTCCTTCATCTCTTATCTTCCCTCTGCCACTTGCTTCATCCTATATCTACGTTCTGCTCATGATATCCCTGATCAGTTGGTTCAGCTCAGCTACCGCTGTCAGGCCAGTGGGTAGGTCGGGCCACCCACCCACCCACACACACACACACACACACACACACACACACACACACACACACACACACACAGACACACACAGACACACACAAGCACTTTCTTACATGAGCTCACCATACATATGCCACATTTCATGAGTTGGGGAAGTGCGCAGAACATTTGGAGGGCTGGGTTCTCCAAAGACCTGTCATCTGCAGATCAGGAGGTCTGCTAGGCTGCAGTAGTACAAACTGGAGACTGAACAGAGGCTTCCACAGTCATTCATAAAAACACACAGATGAAAGACGGGAGAGCATGCAGATGGTGAGTGCTCGTGTGCCTTTATCTAAGCACAGTTTATATTGAAACTTCACAAAAGTGACATATTGTTGAGTATGTGTGGTGGCTGAGAGTGGACATTTGTACGGATATACGTGAGTGTGCATGCGTGTGTGTGTGCGCGTGTGTGTTCACTAAAGTGCTGTACAGTTATGTGTCAAAGGTCAAAGCACGCAGCGGTGGTACACACACTACGCACTGCAAGCACTGCACTACAGGCACACATGCAGTGGGGTCCAAAAGTCTGAGACCACATTGAAAATCTCAGATATTGTCAGGTAAACCTGGAAATAATCACAAAGTTGGAGGATTCAGAAACATTTAAAAAATACAAGAAGTTATGACATGTAAAATGAAGAAGAAATATTTTGATTCTGCACTATTTGTAGGTCAGCAATCAAATTTAAGCAAATTTGTGGCATCGACCAACTTAACTCCTTCGTAGAAAATGTCAGAGTTCTTTGAGTTGTATCCCTTCCATCGAGGCATGCGTTCAGATGACACTCAGGTGGATCTGATCTACTCACCGGAGGCTCCTTCAATTCACTCAGCTTGCAGCCAGTGTTTACCTGTTATTAATATGGCTGTGCCTCAAGTTTCCAGCAGATCATTGTTTACTAAGTAGCATTGTGATAGTGGGAAACACGGCATTCGAACGAAGAGGGTCAGAAGTCAAATTGTTATTCTGAGCAAAGAGGGGCTTTCTCAGTGTCAAATCATAAAGGTTTGTAAGGGGGCAGTGCAGGAACTGGATCAGCTGTGGATGGCAGGAAAAAGTCCTTTTTACTGATGTATCCAAGTTAGAGATTGATGGCGGTAAAAGAAGGGTGTATGTAAGGAGACGAGGGGTTTGCTTACTCGGGTGTTGGACACCTGCATCAAATCGACTACACCCTGACAGAGGAGAAGTACCACTCACACCATTATTCAGAGACATGCTGTACCCACTGGTTTGCATCTTTGTGGAGAGGGACTCATACTGCAGCAGGATAAAGACCCCAAACACACCTCAAAGCTCTGCAAGAACTTCTTGAAGACCACAGAAGACAGAGGAGTCCTGACTGTCATGGACTCTCCTCCACAGTCACCTGACCTCAACCTCATTGAACATTTATGGGGGCGCTTGAAGACTCAGAAAGCCAAGCATTCTGTGACATCACAAGAAGAATCATGCTGGGATAACATGGGTCATGGGTCAATGCCAGCTGGAGTGCACGCTGTCATTAAAGCAAAAAGGGGGGGCGTACCAAATAATAAGATTTTCTGAAATTCTGAAAAACTTTTCACTCAAACTGTTGAGCTGATATTATCATTTGTAATGAAAAAAATGGTATTACATTGGAAACAAATGCAAAATAGAAATATCTTGACTGGTGGTCTCAGACTTTTGGACCCCACTGTGTGCAAGTTCGATGTGATCCCCATTCCATTAAAAGTTTGTTTACAACGTATGTATTTGGACATGTATTAAATGAATAGGGGAATGACGCTGTTGAACAGTTACTGCCATGCGTGATGACTGTGACTGTGTTCAAACAACAAATGAACTCTCTGTGATCACTAGAACTGAAGGGACTGCTCTGTTCCAGGATGTGACAATTCACCTTGGGTGTTCTGCGTTAAAATGAAATGAACATATGTTGGAAACGTGCATCAAAGCCGGTTGTCCCGTGTTTGCTCCCTCATTTTTATGCGGACATTTTATGTGTGCGAGCGTGAGCGTGCAACTGCGCCTGGTCCCCCTTTTTTCTCGCCCTCTCTTTCACAACTGCTTATCCCCTGATTTTACTCCCCTTTTTAATGTTTTTCTCAGCCTTTCAAAGATAATTAAACATTAAAACCACATATTTCATGATAATTGTGGCTACCTGGAAAACTGTAAAATAAAGTGTAAAAAAAGGAAAAGACAAAAACACTCAAAGGCTCGACCGTTTCACCCCAGTTTCTAAAAATACCTTTGTTTGTGCCATGAAGTAATCCATCGCGTATTATGGAAAATCTGATTTAATGTCACAAAAATGCAGTTCAGGCGCCAGAAGGAGTTAAGAGGCCAAACTCTTTGGTTTTATTTGTTGACTTTAAATGTATTAATGTCTCAAAATTAGTGTGATAATAGATTGATTGATTTTCAAATGCTAAATGTAACTCCATCACCCAAACTCCTCCTGTTCCGTACACGCAGTCATCACAGTGTTCCCATCTAACTGTGTTGGTGGTGCTTATTGTGCAGCAACTGTGCAGCGCTCTGACATCCCCATATACATTCCCACAAATGGCAACGCTAATTAGAAAGAGGAGTAAGTAGTGTGAGGTCTCTTTTGTTCTGGAGAGGGCGGGGTCACTCTGGCAGCGGTTCTTAACCCTTTAACACAGAGTGTGTCGTCTGCGACACGTTTGCGCAAGCGCACTTTGGATCACCATAATTATGCTATCGGAAAAATTCCAACAGTTTCTGAAAGCTGAGACGTTGCGCTTTACAGCCGATATGGTGTCATTATGGTAATTTCACTCGCACCTCTCAGTCAAAATAAGCAAAAAAGTCCAGGCGGACATTTTGAGGCTTAGGTTTTAAAGGGTTAAAGAGCTGCTGCATGACTTGAAATGGTACAGCATTAGCTTATAACCCCCCCTCGAGTCAGACATTTACACAGTAGAGGGAAAGAAAGAGAGAGGAGGTGAACAGATGGGAAGAGAGAGCAGAGGGAGTGCGATGAAAAGAGAAGAAAAGAAGAAGAGAGGAGAAGTTTTCATTGGACCCAAAAACTAATAATGACTCATCATATAATCGCAATAAGCCTTCCCAGCCTTGCCAGACACAGGCACTCCATTTGAAAGGGAGAACAGAGAAGAAGAAAGAAAAGAAACTTTCCCTCAATAAACGACCAGCTCCCCTCATCTCTGGGAAAGTTTTCACCACTAACAGATTAAGGCCTTTCATTTGTTTCTGGTACCAATTCCCCTCAATATCACCATGGCTCATCACTGTGGTCGGAGACATTTAACAGTGTGACCACTCAAAAGGTCGCCCCAATTAAGTGTTTACAGAGGAACCTAATTCAATACAGCTAATTCAATTGCGAAAAAACAAAACATGTGTAATGGTACATGTAGATGTGATTATAGCGCTGTAACAGCGCAGTGAAAAACAACACAGAGGCCTAACGGGGAGACAAACATGTTCCGTTTCCAATCTGTCCATATTCATCATGCTCTCTCTGAAACATAATAACACACTGTGAAACAAAGATGATGAGTCTCGCAATTCCCCACTCTCCCTCACTTCAGACGTCAGAATGTTTGACCAAAACAAACAAGGCAACACTCTCTTGTTTACACTTCCATTTTCATGAAGATTATACAAGGTAAGAAGATGAGGCAGTTTGTTTATTGAAATCAATCTCAGAAAATCATGCAGAGGCAGGCATCTTCCTGCCAGGCTTCGTGTATTCGTATTTCAGGAAAGTTTACAAGGGGATGATTTGTATAAATATACATGTAAATCTGATGACTACTTTGTGAGAGTCAGGACTGTCTGACTGACCTGAGGGTTGGAGCACTTGACGTGGATGGGCTGCAGATCAACATGGAGGCAGACTACAAAGGAGTGTCTTCCTTCTGAACAGCTCTGCAGCTTATGGGATGTGACGGCCAGTGTGGAGGTACAGCCCATCGGCTCCAACAGGCTCAGGCTTTGCTGCTGTCCCAGCAGCGTGTAGACGCTGAACTGACTCAGGCTTACTGTCCACGGGAAGGCATCGCCTGGTTTTCGACATGAGAGAAGGAAAAAAAACAAAAGATGCACAAAAAATGTGGGAAAGGGATGAAACAGTCGGAGAACGAGGATGAAAATTGCAACACAGAGATATTGGCAGAGATTGAGAGGGGCAGGGAGGATGAGAGAGACGTCATGTGAAGGGAGAGCAAAGAGCACAAGCCAAGTAATTGTGAAATTGAGAGGAAAACAAAGAGATGCAAGAAAGAAGGACAAAAAATTGCAGTGGATTAAAATATCAGAAGGATAGACGGATTTCTGTATCCAATAAGCAGGCAGAGGATCCCACCAAGACACACTGTAAAATGAGGTTCTATTCTTAATCTGAGGGTCTGAGACAAGATGCCGCACTGGGAGAGCTTGAACTTGTTCATTTGCCAACCCTGGTAGAACCATCTTACAGAGAAGAGGAACTTGTTCGCTCGCACAAGGCCATGAGGAGCACATTTCCCATGCACTGTGGGCAGCGACGCTTTGATCCAGAGCATTGAAAATGAGAGATGAAGAGCTTTTCAAAGGCTAGGAATGAATTACTAAAAGCATGGGCTGTTAATTTTAACGGCAACACTGACAAGGCTGCTGATGTCACTGTTTTTGCTGTCGTTTTTCTCTCTCCTCCGTTTTTTGAAATCTGTATGCCCAATGCTGATGTCATTGAAGAGTTGAGAGAAAGAAAAAAAAAAAGAGGGTGCCCCCCCCCCTTTTTTTTCTTCTAAAGAGAAAACACTGCTCACCCGTCTGAGTGTTGCTTATGTCAACTCTACCAGGTGTGCACACCACATGTGCAAGATCTATCTCTCAAAGTCGCTCTACTTAAGTTTGTTTGTCTTTTGTCATGGTAAATGAGTAGTAGTGGGTCAAAGGTTTGCTCAGTGTTGAAAAGGCCATAATGATGATGAATTCACAGTATGTAGCCTGTTACTATTATGAAAGCATTCATTTCAATTATTAATAAAAGCAAATTCATTTGTAATAAAAGTTAAGTAGATTTTCCCCACCCACTGAAATTAATTTTTAACCTATGAACCTATCACCATCATTGTTTTTCAAAGTGGAACACTTTGTTTTCTTATTTAAACTTACATATCAGTCTTTTTGACACCAGGTCATTTGGGGTTCTCTCAGTGGATCTGGGTGCGTGTTCCTCTCCCAGCATTTTAATCATTCTAATTAAAGTTGAGATTTCATTCGATGTGGTATGAAAACCTACCTTCCTCCAGTATGGGCTTGGAGACCCCAAAGGGGAGCTCCTGCAGCGGTTCCATGTACTTGTGGCCGGCACTCAGGACACTGATCTGTGGCAAGCAGACTACCAGGGTCCCGGGCATGGAGGCCTGGTTGTGGTACCAGCTACGGACGGTGCCGGGAATGTCCCCGCAGATGATGGTGCTCGGGGAGGGGAGGCTGTCATTAGGCAGGAAAACACAGCATGACTGCAGCTCCAACTGGAGAGGGGAGAGAAAAATAAAGGACACATGAAATCATGTTAATCTATTCTGTGACACTGGATCACTGACCACCCGCCTGCCGAGACTTCCCTATATGATTTGCAGTGAGCTGCCCATCAGCAAAGTGCTTGAGGGTCACTGCTTTAGAGGATTAGCATCTAATACAGCATTAGAGGACATGGACTGCATTGGAAAGGGCAAAAGAAAGAGTGTGTGCACAACTCTGGGTGTTGCTGGAAAAGACTGACCATGCTTAATAAACCTTTCCTTCATTTAAAAAATGGAAACAGTCCATCCCACATTTAGTCATGCATGCTGTCCTGCTTGATGCCTACGATAAACTAAACTTTGTTAGATATTTTTATATCATAAAACCATTACTGTATATGCTCTGATATTATGCATACAAGTTTCAGTCCTGCTTTGGAAAGTAGGATTTGCCTTCAAAAAACGTTTAAAAGCAGAATGTGAGACTTTGAATGCCCATTTAAAACTACTGTGAAATTCCATATCTGGGGAACAGAAAACCTTTTACAATTCCAGGGACTTTTGACAGTCAAATCTTGAACTTAAATCATTTTTGAAGTGGTTTTAAAAGGGTTCAGGACCCATTCCAGCTGCATTATGTCACGCATATTTCTGTTCAGCAAAAAAGCAAAATTTACAAGCCATTAGGTCAGTAACCGGTAGCCAGTAGCCAGTAAGTGTACGAGCAGTGTCTTTTTCCATCACACTGGGGCTGCACTGATTTAAAAGGCCAGTTAACAGAGAGGAGAGGAGTAGAGGGTCCAGGGGGCAGACAGCAGGTGCTGCCAGATACTGTGTGTGTGTGTGTGTGTGTGTGTGTGTGTGTGTGTGTGTGTGTGTGTGTGTGTGTGTGTGTGTGTGTGTGTGTGTGTGTGTGTGCGTGCGTGCGTGTGTGTGTGTGTCAGGCAGAGAGCTGATTGGTTTAATGGATGGCAAGCAAGTGCTATTATACTGTAATATGCTCAGTGTACAACACACACGCAGAGACACACATTCTCCACTGAAAATTGCATAAACACGGCCCTCTGCTAATATCACACACACAAATGTTGGAACGCCTCTGACAGGCCTGTATATGGAGGCCAGTTCGCCCAGCTTTGATGGGAGTCGAGCGAGGGGAAGAACTGCAGAAACTGGGAGAAAGACTGAGATAGAGAGAAGCAGAGCAAGAGAGAAAGAGAAAGAGGGAGAGATATGGTTACACATTCATCTCACGCTGCTTCCTCTTTTGATTACTCTTCAAAGGTGGGGGGGGGGGTTTGAAATTGGAACACTTTTGCACACTGACACATAAGGCTCTGGTCTTTTTAAGAGCCGGCACGCAGGAAGAAAATCCATTGACACTGCCTGGCCTGCTGCAGATCTTAGCAGGGTTAAGCTGTAAAGCAGGCAAACACACGGAAATCGCTGGGTTTAACACTTTGACTCTGGTCTGCACCTTGAGCTCACCGCCTGAGGCTAATGCTCTCCTGCTGGACATCTTGGTTTAGTCACACACATTATTTCACATTATTACTCATTACTTCTTCTTCTGCTTGGGCTATTGCTCAGCCATCAAAATACTTTTTGAACAATGGCTCTGGCGGATGCTCAATAAACGGGTGTGTCAGTATGAAGAACATGAGGACACAGTAAGGAAAAGTGAGGAGCAATGCTAGTCAGTGATGTTTTTATTGTAGGGCTTCCTCTACGTATACTGTAATATAAAATATATATATATATATATATTTTTTTTTACGTATGTCAAAAATAATAAAAATACTTGTAACAAGTTACCAGAACCTAGATAGATGTCTTAATATTACTTTGTTTTTGTCTCAACTAACATCTAAAAATCCAAAGTAATCAAAGAACATTGACATGGAACTGAGAAAAACAAGCAAATATTCACATTTAAGAAGCTGTACCCAGCAAATGTTTGGTATTTGTGCTTAATAAATTACTAATACAACCAAGGCACTATCAAATGTGTGACTGAATAATAATTTTCCATCAATTGACAGTTTGATTAATTCACTAATCATTTCAGGACCCATTTAATGCAGAACCAAGATCGAATGTAGTTCAAAGGTATGCACGCGGATGTATATCTCTGTATATATGTGTCAGCTTAGTCCCAGTATTGTCAGAGGTAAAAAGTAATCGTATCCTTAAACATTTGTTGTTTCAAATGGGTCATTTCAGAGCACGGCTATCCAACCATACAGACCACTTGTAAACGACCAACTACAGTTACCTATATTATTTTAGTTCCCATACTGTGCCTGATGGTTGACTAAATCTGTCACCATAAGTCAAACGTTGATGC
This sequence comes from Enoplosus armatus, assembly GCF_043641665.1. Taxonomy (NCBI): domain Eukaryota; kingdom Metazoa; phylum Chordata; class Actinopteri; order Centrarchiformes; family Enoplosidae; genus Enoplosus; species Enoplosus armatus. Next base: position 22,297,255 of record NC_092188.1, on the reverse strand, counting down.
ATAATCATAGGGAAGTATCAAACACTAAAATAAATGCTCACTGATGACAGTTCACCCTGGTTAAACACTACAGGGAACTGCTCTGTCTGCGTTTGAGAAGACACAGATGTAAGACTCTTTATTTCTCCAGACATTTCCTTCTATATTAACCGTTTTATTAGCAATTGTGGGGTATTTTTTTTTTTTTTTTTTTAGCAAAATTAGACATGAAGTAGATTTTGTTAATAACTATTCGGAAAGGGTGAGCTAATTGTGTGACATACTTTAGGTCGGCCAATTTTTTTTTGGAAAAGCTTAGCAAAGGAAAAGGGGACTTTCTTGGTATTAAGAGTAGGTTGTGCCACAGGAGGATGTATCCAGAAATCTTTCTTGTACTACAGCAGGGCAGATAAAAATGGGCACCTACTGAATGAGTTACCACCATGGTCGCTGGAGTAAAGCATAATGTAATAACCCTTAATGGTGTTTGCTTACGACTTTACTTTGCTGTTGTTCCCCATAGCAACACAAAACCAAAGATGATGTCAAGTGTATGGTAGCTACAGACTTGCCACATCACACAGTGAAATACTAACAATAATCAGATAACATCTCACAGATGACAACAGAGGAAAAAGTTGAACAATTGAATGGCATTCACTGGGCATAGCGACCGCTGTTTCTAGATGTTTACTCTCTAGCAAAAAGGCTCAAAATGCTTCAAAGGGCCTAAGTATGTAATGGAAAAGAAAATGGCTTGTCAGTCCTAAATCTGGGTGATACAAAACTAATCTTTAGTCAGAGCCCCCCCCCCCCTTTCCCTTTTTGGTGACAGCTAATAAAAGCCACAAAAAACACAGAAACAAACATGTAGTAAATTCACAATGGCAACGGTGCATGAGTCCATCTGAAGGCGAGGGCGGTGAATAAAGCAACATTTGCTTTTCTCTTGAGTGAGGGAGTTTAGGTCAACAGGGTAGATAAGAACAACAGTGAACTGGGTATTCCACGCACTGGGGACCAGAGGCTTCAGCGCCGGATGAATATCTGACTTAAGATCACACAGTTGCTACTAGAAAGATGACGGCACAGAGGGACAAGGGAAATAATGCTATACCAAACAGATGACTAGCTAATGTTAATCAAATATCTTGCCAGGGTCTGGATTAAATCGTGCTGTGGGGACAGACAGTCCATGAACACACTACTTATTGTAATCCATACCTACTCCAGGAGGCAACACGGTTACTGGCTGAAGCTGTATCCAAGACAAATATGGTAAACACGTAAGATCAAATTATAATGCAAAGTAGAAAGCACTCAGAGAGAGCATGCCTCTGCCAAGGCTGCACAATTGTCTACATTTGTTATTTTAATAATAGAAAATGTTTAGGAATGTTTAATCTGTATCTGGATCTGAAGCAAAATACACACTGTGATAGACAATCATGGCACAAATGTGCCAGATTTTTTTTTGAGTTGAGTACAATAGTTCATGAGAAAATAGTGAAAATGTTCAAAAATATTCTATTTTGCAATGCTGAGAAATCCTCATGAGAAGAATCCCTTGTTCCATGAGCACTGGCATAACTTTTCGTGAGTGGATGATATATCCCACTGACAGATACAAATGGGACCAAAAAGAGAACCTACTTGAAATCGTCCTGGTCATCCTGGTGTATACAATTAGTTTCCTTTAGTAAACTCAAAATTCATGCCATATAATATTGTTTTATCATGTGAGGGCAATGAAAAGCTGGTCCTCTGTGAACACTGCATGAAACTCAGAAAACAGGAATGTTCAATTATGACTGAATCCACCCAAATAAATTCATGTTCAACGACATGATATGCCTTTGCCATGGCAACCATCTGCTTTCTCAGTCACAGCTAACCACTGGTCATTTCAAGACAGTATATCAAACCTTCATGCTGCATAATTCCTGCTGAGATGTACTGAAAATACCAGTCAAACATATTGACAGAAAATGTGCAAATGCCCATCTTTGGTTCTGTGGTTGTGTCACCCTTCAAGGAACGTGAACTCAGAACCCTCTGACTTTCCTCCACCCTGTTCTCTGGGCTAGCGCTAACAGCAGGTCACCTTGGTTAACCTCGCAGACCTCTCCAAGGCTCCCCCTCTGTGGTCTCATGTTTGAGCTGTGACTCACACGCACACAAACACAAGGAGACATACAGTATCCAAACAAAGACGACAGGGGTAACAAAGGGCAAGAAAGGGAGCACTGGCACAGCTGAACAGCGCTGACAGATCCAAAGAGAGAAATATTCTGAGGTCAGAATGTCCCATATGCATCACTGCTTTGACCACTGCCAAAACCATTGACAGCTCTGCTCCCTGACCAACTCTATAACCCTCTATCCCTCCATCACCCTACCCTCCCATGCCTCTGTCTTTTTGTCCCTCTCAGTGCTGAGGCCTGGTTGTTGGTGTCCAGGTCTCTCACCATGACCATGCATTGATTCAGGGTGGAAAGTCTGCGTAGATATGTTGTGATCGGAGAAAGGGGAGGAGAGGAAACCCTCGAGGAGGGGTGGAAGCAGAGGGGAATCCAGTGTTTGAGTTCAGCGTTATGGAATGGTTGCATACACAGCAAAAAAAAAAAAGAAAGACATGTTCTCTATACTAACGAGTAAAAGCAGAAAGTTAGAGCATGTGTGTTTCATGTCACAACTTCAGGTGTAAAAGTTTAGTTGAGGTTGTGCAGGGTCGTGTTTGGTATTCCACACAATTGTGTTTAACAGCTCTGTAACAGACCAATAAACACAGCGCTGGAAGCAGTTAGCCCGTGTGACAATGTCCCCCTCCTGCGAGGTGACGGGCATGCCAGGTTTGTGTATGTTTGTGTGTGTGTGTGTGCATGCACAATGTCCTGTAAAAAGGACAGGAAACTGACAGGTATGCCAGGCTGACCGAATGCTCAGTTTGTTCCGTCACATGCTTGGGAGGCAATGGGCCACACTTGCAGCGTGTTACTGTACTTACAAGTCACAAACTCACAAGGCTCAGCCAACTAAATTAACTTTTTATCCATAATAGGATGGTGAAAATGTATTTTCTGTTAGGGTAGACCCGTTGCAAGGCAGCTTTTCCAAGTGCAGCAAAAGGAAAATTCTGAAATGAATTTAAAAATAGAAATGGGCAAACATAATATCTGAAAGCCAGAGGTATAATTGCAGTGTGGAATATCTGTTACACAACTTCACCCTCTGTGAGGTTCAGGGTAATGTGGAATAAAACTGCAGCAAAAATGACAGATAGACGGCCTCTGGAAATGACTCAGGTACAACAAACAATAAATACAGCACAGAGTGTTGTGCAGCCCTTTTGGGAGTGTGTATGTGTGACCTGTGTTTTAACAATCTTGTGGGTTAAACATTTATTTCTGATGATGAGAGGGGTACGTGGAGCTGAACCACTATAAACTATAAGTTTAGATAAGTTTTCAAGTTGAAGCCTAACGTTGGTTACAAGTTTAAGAATGGCACGTGTGTTCATATAGTATATAGGTCACTATAGAAGGTTCAAAGAGGAGTCAAAAAGTCATGATCCTTCATTCCTTTTGTCCAATGACATCATGTCCTGTCTAAGGGAAACTAAATCATTAAAGATAACAAATGGAGTTGACGGTGGCCTGGGACTGGACTTCAGTTACCCACTACCTCTAATAACAGATTCATTCAGGAAAAAAGCAATGTGAGTGTGTGCCTTGTGTGTGTTTTTCAGGGGCAGAGTGAATCACTTGCAGCCCATTCTATTAATATACTTCAAAAACAGCGGAAACACTTTTCAATTTCGACCAGGAAATCTCCGTTAAAAAAAAAAAAAAGATTGAAGCCAATCAACTCCTTATGAGGGTGCACGTGCCGGGCTTTAACTGTGAAAACAGGCTCAAATGACATACTTAGACATTTACAAAAGCGCATACATCATGTGTGCTTGCTTATTCACATATAGTACATGCAAACCTGAACACACACACAAAATCACAGACCATATCACCAGATGCAACTGCAGTCATCAGTCATTTAAAATCAGAATGAAAAAGTAAAAAAATAAATAAACAAACATTTTTTTAGAAACCCTATGGCCTCAGGCCAAAACACCTGGATTAACATCCCACATATTTTTCTTCAAACAAGTGCTGCTCTGAGAGAGCCCCCCCCCCATCTCTTTTTAATATCCTTGCTAAGACTTGGCGCTGTGCTTACCACTTCCTCTGAAGGATGGCACCTGCAACAGCAATGAACTCAGTTACACAACACTTCTAATGCTATAAGGTTATATCCCCCTGTACTGCTGCTGGGTGTTGAGTAAGTTCAGTACAAGTAAGTGAGTAAAGTTTATTTAGTAAAGCACCGTTCACAGAGCAAGGTCACAAAGTGCTTCACAATAATAATAGAATTGTGAAACAATAAGACCAAACAAACAGTAAAAAGAAACAATAAAACATAAGCAACAACAGACCTTAAAGATAACAGACAAAGGCCACTTTGAATAAATGAGTCTTCAGCTGCTTTTTAAAGGTGTCAACAAAGACCGCAGAACGTATGTCTATAGGAAGGGCTTTCCATGGTGTCGGAGCCACCACTTCTGAGGCACGATCGTCTTTTGTTTTCAGTAGAGCACGGGGGACAACCAGTAAGACCTAATCAGAAGACCTTAGTGGCCTACTGGTGGTGTAAGGATGGAGCAGGTCAGAGATGTACACTGGTGCCTGACCACGCAGGGCTCTATATGTGAAAACAAGAACCTTAAAATGAATCCTGAACTTGATGGCAAGCCAATATAAACAAGCCTCGCAGCAGCGTTCTGGACCATTTGCAGACGTTCAGAGCCGACTTGCTAAGGCAGGTGAACAGGGAATGATATAAAAGTGTGATTGATCATCTGTAGCTCAGATTGTGACACAACAGACCTGAGTTTGGAAATGTAACTTAGATGGAAGAAAAATGTACGGGTCAGCAATTTGATGTGTTGATCAAAGTACATAGCTGGATCAAATATAAGACAGAGGTTTCTACAAGAAGCTGGCGGCTGCATCCTTTCTCCTCCTCCTCTATGTTTGCCCTGAGGGTGAAATCACCACAGAAGGCTTCCAAAAGCTGGACTGATGGGAGACTCCCCTTCAGTATGATTTGTACAGAGTAGCGAGGATACTGCTGTTTGGCATAGACTCAGAGACAAAGCAATGATTGTGTGTGTGTGTTTGTAGATATAAAGATGCATTTTACTCACTGCTACCTTTCATCAGTACATCCCTGGTATATAGAGAAAATGTTGGTGTTATCTGGCTGGCTCAGAGATGACAGTGAGAGATCTGACAGTACACAGCCATCAGGGGACAGAGACTAGCTGGAAATAATATAGGGGTCTGTATATCAGTGCCAGTGGTTCCCTTTCAGTCGATTCGCTCATTTGTGAGGCCCTGCCTGCACATACATATATCTGTGACCACGGTCTTCCCTCAGTTCTTACGCTCTTCACCTCGCGAAGAACAACTTGGCTGAGTTGGGCCAGCTAGCTAAAGCTAATTAGCTCTGTTTCTTCAGTAGACTACTGCCAGCTCGAAGTTAGCTTAATGGTCCCTGTTGGTGTTAGCATACCGATGCCGCAGTTCACTCACCAACTGTGGCTACCTGAGGAGCGCAAATTGTTTGCCATCCAGGTGAAGTTTGAGATTAGGAAGAAGCAGGCGGAAGCCCTACGCAGCGTCATCTCAAGACATGATGGGAAACCAAAGCCGCCTGCTAGCGCTTCCAAGGCGGGGGTATTGCAGATACCCCCGCCTCCCCCCAAGAGGGCAGCACTGCCCACGAGCTGCTGGTGAGACTACAACCACCCAGTCAAAGTCAACACCACTCGGCTTGGAGCAAGGGCCTCCAGAGGGGTTCAATACCTAGAAGGCACTTCTCCTAGCTCTGGGACTGAGTGGGGAGGGGCTCTAGCAGCAGGGAGACACTGCTGACCCTCATTTGTTGCTGCCCACGAGGCGTCTTCCATATTCCAGTCCCAAAAAGATGTTGTGCATCCCTCTTGCACCCAGTTCACTTCGGATGGCTCCAAGGTTACATTGCACCCGAATGCGGCATATTTGCTTATCCCTACAGCCTATGGCTCTAAGGCTTTTGAACTCTTGAGCTTTTGTCCCCCTCCTTTTGCATCCGAGGAGCAGAGGAGGTTGCAGTCCCTGTGTCCTGTCTAAACACTGGCTTTCTCACAGGATTGTTGAGGCTACCTCCCTGGCTTAAAACAGCAGAGATCTTCCATTGCCTCACGGTGTGAGGGCACATTCGACCAGGGGCATGACAGTGTCAAGCTTTTTTTGAAGGGTTATCTGTGAGTGATATCTGTCCTGCAGCCAGTTTACTGTTTAGATGTGACAGGCCCTTCGGTGGCTCATTCTGTCATTTCTACTGTGTCCATGGTGTACTAGAGTGCTGGTTTGGTGGCTGCTCTGCAGGGCATTAATACATGTCCCATACTATATGTGTTGTACCAAGTGAATTGACTGAAAGGGAACAAAATGTTAAGACTATAACTTCAGTTCCCTGAAGGAGTGGAACAAGGTACAACACTTGGTTGCCCCGCTGCACAGTGTGGCTTGGTGAAGGGCGGCTATCGAACTGAAGGATGACTGTGGTGATGGATGTATATATGTGCAGGCGGGGCCTCACATACGTCATCACAGATCAACTGCCTTAAAAGGGTGAATAGAGGTGTCTTCATGCTATACTATATGTGTTGTACCTTGTTCCTCTCCTTCAGGGAACAGAAGTTATAGTCATGCCATTTCGTTTTTGAGTGACAGCCTGGTTATTTAGTAGGTGACCATTGCTTATCCTGAGACTTAGGCCTTGATCCCTTCCTCTTAGGCCTCTAAATGAACAAGGATCTTCTTACACTTTGATCTACAATCACTCAGGCTCTAATTCAATCTGGATTCTGGATCAAGAAGCCAGCATATGCTGTCAGGAGTAAATAAATACTACTGGAAAAGTGACAGATGAACAAAAAAGCCCGAAATATTAAAAAATCTGAAACATATCCATTTGGAAAGTACTTTGATTAAATGGTAAGATGCCTAAAGACATTTTTTCTTTGTCTATTTCTTCCTTCTCATCCCTGCCTGGCGTCACATCACAGAGTTCTAAATATGGGATTGTTCCATTTTTTGTGGCAAGTTCTGCTCAGTTTTATTCCTGATCACTTCCCTGCTCCATCAGATAGTGTTCAGAATCCAGCCACATGTGTGGACCCTGTTTCAAATCTTTCAGTCTTAATACCCCCAAAAAGCGTCCCTTACTTCCTTCTCTTCTGCGCAGCATTGGGAGTGTATGATCTGTCTTGTGTAGCATTTCTCCCTTGAGTCTTTGTGAAGATGGTTTATCTGGTTCCAGCAGAGCAGGTTCTAATAGAGAGGAAGCTGAGGGCCAAACACACTTAGGCTTTAAAAGGCTGGGGCCATGTGGAAATGGCCTATATAACCACAGGAGGCTCTTAGGATCCGCCGTGCCTCGCCAGTAAATGACAGAAGAGTGAGTTAGATGGAGGACAGCCGGTCGACTCTGAAGAGCAACTTCAGCTGAGATCTCAGATAGTCTTTCTTAGAAGTACAGTTAGTTAATGTTTCAGGCATACATTGACAGATTGCAGGAAAGGTAGAAAGACCTACCTTGTCTGGAATTTTAGCTATCATAGCCAAACAACACAAGACTACACTCTGAGTGTAAAATGGTGGAGAACGATTTAGAAAATATCTTTAAGTGCTCTATTGTAGAAATAGGTTGGTGGAGTTGATAAATGGAGTGTGAGCATGTGCTATATGAACCATGTCTCTCCTATGTGGAGTGCTGTTTATCAAACTACAGAATTTCAGTCATCGCTTTTGACTAACCTGTCCAAACTGAGCCCGTAAACTTAAAAACCTGGGTCTACATTTTGACGATAACGCGCAGTGCCTACTCTTCTTGAAAAATATTTTCAGCTGCACAGCTGTCTTGCTACATAATTCCGACAGCACTAAATACAATCTCTGTCACAGTCATCTAACTTGGACCCAGGCAGGGAAATACGTGTCTGACATTTGTCCTGTGGCGCTGTGGTCAGATCCGCTGTTAGGCTCATTGTTTTAATATCACTGCAGGGAGGAGAAACTGGGGGGCTCCAGCTCTGTACAGACCTCAGCACAGCACAAACCCTGTAGGCCAAGATCACCTCTCTATGGAGCGACCCCACAACATGTGAAGCACACACAGACTTGCACATAAACTTGAACATTCAAGCACGTACGTACTGACACATTTTTCCCTCATTTTCTCTCCTGCACACTCTTTTTTACACACACACACACACACAATAAGCAAGTCACGACACACAGGAAATCACCCAGAGATAGAGGAGAGGAAATTAGAAACACCCTCCCAGCATCCCGGGTGAAAACATTTGCAACTCCGGAGCAGAAAAATCTCAGTGGAGAGATCGGCAGCAAACGGAAAACACATCCCTTTGTTTTTAAAAACCTGATACCTCTCCAAATGTAATCTTCCTGTTCCTGCACCAGACGGGACACTGTGTTTCCTAAGTGGTCAGTCAGATGAACAGAAGGTCCACAGAGCAACCCACCCCCCCCCATCTCAAATCTCCCCACCCACTGTTAACCTTCTGCTCCCACTTCTTCTGCATATCCTCCTGCATTCAGCTCTGTCCAAAAACACATTTGGAATAGTGAGTGTAATCGTAAATAGTGTGAAAATAGTGTAAATAGTGTCTCCCTGTAAATTAACATGATTAATGTGTGTATCTGAAGATGACACTCTGCAGATGTGTGTTGTGGTCCATGGATGTACACGAATGAAGTTTTTCCTGCAACCTCGGAAAGTAGCTTTTCTCCCTGATGTCTGAGAAAGGCATTTAAGCGTGATGCCTCCTGACAACAGATAGGCCAGGTCTCACCCACATGCCACCACAAGCAATAAGCTCGTGGCCTGGCACAGCAGCACAGCCAGGCAACCAGCCATCCCTGTGGCCCCGCATTCCTCCCTTCTAACACTGCTTACAGAAGCTGACAAGCGCTGGAGGTCTCCCTGGCTGAGGTGGAAATCTGCAAAAATAAACGCTTTAGGTGACATGAAGGCTTTGTTTGTTTCTGCTGGCCTGGCTGTTTGTGTTAGCGCGGTGGGTTAATTGCGACTTTGATCGCTGCGTTTATTGATCCAACAGTGGCCTTAGGAGTGCGGCCGGCCTGGCCTGCCTCGCCTGCTCCCACCCCCAATCTCAAACAATCACACCTCCACCACTCCAGCATGGTGAGCCGCTACAGATGGGGTCTAAGGGGTGGCCGCGTCAAGCTGGGGCCGAAGATGCACTGGGAGAGGATGGTCATGACTGGGAGTACTCTGATGACAGCTGAGGTCACGGCTGAGCAGGGTCAAAGACTTATTAAAATGGGATGGCTTGGTTTAGGCAAGAGAGACTGCCCATTAATTGGGAATGGTACATTGTGGGCATTCATTCATGGTACAGCTGAGAGCTTAGACAAAAGACTGTAGTTTGGTCAGATGTATGAAATGGCTTGGCTTGGTTTATCTACAGTAGTGGTGTGGCCAGACAATTTTGCTCTGGGCCAGCTGAAGTGAGTGGAGGTGGCTGTGATTATGTTATGTAGTATGTAATACTAGGCCAAGTTGGATCAGATGGTGATGGACTGCAGATGAAAAGAGCTTTTATGGGCTAACTCTGGCAAATTTTCACCACTATTGATTTATGCGGTGTGACCGAATCAAGTAGGCCAAACTGGGCTGTTCTGAACCTCAGCTGATCTAATTTGACCTGTGTTTGGCACGGCTTCCTCCTCTGTCCCAAGACAAAGGGTGGATGCAAGCTCCAACAATTTAACCAGATTCACCTCCAAACAAGCTTTCCAAAGCGCATTCAGACGATCAGGGTGAAAACCACCATCATTTTTCCCTGAAAATTTCTAAAACTTCCCAATCTTGAAATTGTAGCTGCTGTGAGTTTTTATCCTAATGAAAATCAGTTCCAGGTCTCTAGGACTCTGAGGTTTAAGAGGTTACAGACACGAGAGAATCCTGGTAAGCACTTTTCCAGTGCAGCCTGGTGAGAGGGTCAAATACTTGTGTGTGTGTGTGTGCGTCTATGGCTGTGAGGTCATCGGTGTGTTGACACAGCAGCAGATGATGGAACGGGATTCTGGCCACACATGCACATGTTGACGGGAGTGCTCATGTGCACACACACACACACACTCACACCACAGTGTTCTCACCCGGTAAACAGCTAATGACACATCTACTGTTTCATTGTGGGGTCTTGATTTAGATCAGGCGATACCAGAGAGGATGAGTGTGTAATCAGGAGAGAATGTACACCCTTTCTCTCACTCTCTCCTTCATATTACCTCCATCTCCCTGTTCTTCCTTCCCTCTCAATGACAGGAGAGACACACTGCATTCTGCCCTCAGCATTAACCCCTCTCTCTGTTTGCACTACAGCCAATCAGTACTTAGCTTTCTATTAGACAACCAGGGACTGCATGCTACAATACAAGCCTATTCATTTCCCTGCGCTCGAAACACCACAGCGTGCCAAGCATGTAGATTCCAAGCATATAGAATTAATCACAGTTTCAGTCTGATCGGAAAAGAATTCTTTTTGGCAGCATGCAACAAGGGAAGCTAGCATGCAGATTTGTAAAAGAGGTAATATTGTCAGTTTTCTATTGTCATAAATACAGTAACATATATGGATGGAGTGTGTGCGTGGTTTAACTGCCAGTGTTAAAGTCAAACAAGCATGCTATGTTTAAAAAACAGTACTATTAAATGAATTAGTCAGGTGACCTCTGGGGGAGTGTGTGGGTGGCTTTTGTTTGAGCGAGTGATTACAGATTTATTTAATTGCTGTTTTATTACATGCTATCTATTCCAATATTCTACTGACTTGTGCTGATTTAAGGGTATTTAACCAAACACATTTTCAAATCTGGGCCTTTCCTCCTCAGCTTATGGCCCTATTCATGGCTGGATGATTTCATTTTCACTGAGGTTAATCGTTGTAAATGCATGCACTTACTCCAGCATAGAACACCTGGAGATGCAGTATCTAACAAAAAAAATGTTCATGTTATAATTTAGATGAGAGATAGCGACCCTCAGGGTTTGTAAGTTTGAAAAGTTGACAATTTATTACCTCAATCTAAGAGGAAACATGGTGTTTTATGTGACACAAAATTAAAATGGTAATTGCAAATCATTTGGAAATTGTGGGATATGACAGACAGGGAGGATGAGGTGTTGAGTGGAGGGATGATAGGATGGAGGAAGGGGGTGCATAGGATGAAGTAATGTGCCTGCAGAAGGCGCTCCAGCCGGGGGTCAGATCCTGTTCATGGAAACCATCTGGCCAGCTCGATCTAAGCCACACCAAACATACAGCACACATGATCCTCCTTTCTATCTCTCTTTCACTCTCCTCCTGCCTTCAAATTCCCCTTCTGCCCATATTTTCTCCTCCTTCTTCTCCGCTTCCTAACGTCTCCTTTCCATCACTTTACCTTTTCTACCCCACTGCTTTTTCTCCTCTTTTTCTCTCTCAAAAAATATCCTACTCATTAATGCATGGCAGCTGCAGAGAGCAGTGTTACTTCATTTTTCCATGGCAACGGTCTCTCTGTTTCAGCAGATCCCATTTCAGTTTTGGTAGCAACGTGCTCCTTTGCCAGCGCTGAACACATTCATGTGTTAAATAGAAGGAATTATTGCAAAATTCCTGAAATAGAATCACCATCCTGATCACTTGCAATTATTATCAGGGCCCAGAGAGAACATGGGTGTCCTTGGGGAGAATGGGGCGGAAAAGGGGAGATGACAGGATGAAAAGGGTTAAGGGTGAGCAGTAGGGGAGAGGGGTAGGCAGGAAAGAAGCAGGGGGGGGGGGGGGGGGGGGGGGGGAAGGACAGAGAATGACACAAGAGGTAAGAACACGGAGCGCAAAGTAAAGAGCTCAGGAGATGTACTGCATGCAAAGAGTAACACAATGAGTTGGAGCCAGAGAGCGGAGGGTCGGAACTCCAAGGCCGAGGGCAAGAGGCCATTTTAAGATGTGCCAGGCCACTCTGGCCAGGGTGACAATTGCAGTACTGCCCTTCAGCCCTAATGTGAAGTGATTTCTAGTCATATTATAGCCTCGCATGAAAAAGAGACCAAGAGTTGCCTCTACGGGAAAAAACACACACTCTCCCTCATTGTGTAGTACAACAGAGATGATCTGTGGTGTACGTAATGTAAAGGAGACTCGCTTTGGATGGCATGCCCCTCTGACCTCACCATTGCCTGTTGCAATGGTGTGGCAAAGACACTGACTCTTTCGCTCTTAGTGAACGTCTCTTTCTCCCAAATCCACATACTTTCAGTTCATCTTTCCAGAGGAGCATCTAAACTAATCAACTACTGTTTAAGCACATGGAACCCCAATTTGTCCAAGCAGTGATTCACATAGCTATATGCATAAAATGAATCATTTCTCTTTGAGCCAGCCGACTTGTCTGTTCCAACATTAGCTGCCCATCTGTCTTTATCACCGACAGTTTCTTGAGGAGATTAAAGGAAGCTCTCTGATGGCTTTGAATGGATTATGAATAAAGTTTCGGCCATTTTCATTGCAGGGTGAAAATCGTCTATCACTCCGAGTGAGGTAACAGGAGAAGAGGGTCTTACAAACTGAGACAGATAGGAATGTACTGGATTTGAAGTCGTAGAGGAACCATGGCTCAGAATCATTTCTGGGGTCTGGTTGAAGCACTCAGCTACAGATAGAGCGTGACACTCATGGATTCAGATAATAATCTGCGCCCAAACCACGCATGACGGGACATCACCAGGAATCATTGCTAACTACGTCTGTCATTGAAAAAGACAAGTATGGTGTAAAGAATGATTTTAGAGCAGAGAAGCTACAAATAGAAACAGCGCATGTTCTGCTTTTTCCAGCTGCTATTCTGGTTTCAGACTTTGAGTGGGGATATGTGTCTAAGACATTACATAAGCTATTCAAGTCACACTGTAATGAAATGCACAGCGCAGTGGGACAGAATTGCTTACACAGATTTTCTGAGGCTATGCTGTTTCTTGAGGTAAGATAAGGGATGATGCAGCAAAGTGCATTAGACCTTGAACAACTTAAATGTGTGTGATCCAAATGTATGACACTAAAATGAAAATATAGAACATGTTTTATTCCCAGTGTTCTGTGCTATTTGTGAACTGCTGACACTGCTGGAATAAATGACAACAGACAATAGCTGAAAATGAAAACCTCATGTACTGTTTCTTTTCCATCCTGCATTATCACCATCTTTTTTACCTACTCCTATTAAAATGAGCCCACAGTCCAGCGTCTGTGCAAGACCTCTACCTCCTTGCCTCTTGCTGTGAATCTGTAGGAAATAATTTATATCACAAGGACAACGAATCATGACTGCATCTAGGACCAGGACTGTGAGATTTTTAAAAACAATTTACACAATCACGAGCTATCACATGTCCCGATTCTGTATAAACAGCCTTAAGTGGTTTCGGCAACCGTAGAATAATAAATACTTTTGTAACTTTCTCTCCCGCAATCTCATTCCCCCACCTTCGCTCTCTCCTTCTTGCTCCTCTTTCTTCTGCAAAAGACGGAGAAAGCCCTGCATGCCAAATTGGGCACATGTGCGGCATAAGTGTGAGCCATTAGGTATTCTGTTTACACCACACTAAAATAAATGGAGTGGTTTAGGTTTGGGGATATCCAAGGCCTGGGGTACCAGCTGTCGGGTCGTTCGGTTTGGTCCGCTTCCACTCCCATGTCAACAGGACAGACTGTTTCCTAATTACTGCTACAGTACATGGTGTGGTCCCAGTCGCACAGCCGAAGGGGACAGAGGAAAGTGGAGGCAATGACGGGCTCAGCAAACTATTAGAGGGTTGAGTTAACTTTTGTGGAAGTACTGTAAACAGCTCAATGGGCTGACATGGGTCCTGGGCTCTGAAGCATTATTTCAATTCACATGCGTCATGCTCTCTTTCATGTCTGACTGACATCAGTTTGTGTGGTCCTAGCAATAAGAATTAAGATGAATTAAGAATGGTTGTTGGTCGTCTGCATCATTGGTTATTGTTTACGTGCACAAAGAAACTTGCCTATAAGCCATATTCCAATTAAAGACTGACTTCTATGCTGCAGTGATCTGTGGGTTATCTAAGAACGCCAGGCATCCTGATCAGGCCTCTCACCATGAGAATATGAGTTGTACCATTTTAACACAGTTCTGACGTTTACGGTGGACAACCAAAAACAAGGATATTTGAATAACAAAAATACTATACTATTAATACTCTGGGTTTATGTGGCCACCGTCTTCACAGTAATGTTTGCACACCGTAGGCCAGCAGTCATAAATGAACCCAACACAAAGACGTCCATATGCCCCTATCAGTAATGTGCCACATGAGCACTTCATGTGCAGACACACACACACACGTGTGCATACACCATGACGTTCTGTTCCTGCATCAAGAGGAGCCCTGTCAGAGAGTTGTCAGCACTTCCTGATGTACTTCAGATGGGGCTGGTTGTGATGTGGGCTCTGCTAACTGGTCCAGTCAAGATGCAGCAAGCAGCCACACAATGGGAGCACTTAACTATCCAGTTAGACACTTAAACAGACGGACAGGGACATCCAGCGAGCCAGCCAGTCAAACAGAAAGTCAGCCCGCCACAAAGGGACATGAGACGCTACGTATGCATCTCTATGTAAAACAGGCTAATGGGCTAACAGCTAACAGAGGGCTCTGGTAGCCATATGGCCACAATCACAGAGACAGCTAAGCTGGGCTGGGCTGAGCTAAACCTCAGTACTTTATTGTAACAAAGGAGAGAAAGAGGACAACAGGACTGGTGTTTGGAAATGTAAAGCTGCTCCCAGACATGTGTGACAGCCAATAACTTCTGTATAAGGTCAAGTCAAAGAGCAATAAGTTGGCACTTTTGCTGATGCTTGAACCCTAAAGATAAATGTGGTAAAGACATCGGGGCATATATTGGGAGGCCAAGGCAATTAAAAGTCATTGTTGATAGATGTGCGGGTGCCAGATTTCAAAGAATCTAATTGCAATAATGTGAATTCAGTGTGTAGCTCAAGAGTATTTCAGCTGGGTGGACTCTTGTTGACATGGGGACTTGACCCCCAGTCCTAGAGTATAAGGACACACCACTGGGCCACTCTGCCCCAACAGGACTAGATACAGTGACATCATAACACTGATCAAAGTCTGTGAAAACTACCATCCACAATCAGCCCAGTAGAGGAAGTTGGTATCTGCCCCAATAGACATATAATAATAATACTGGTAGAGAGTATAATTAGGTACCTGTAGAGTAAGGCGTTTAACAGCATCCCAGGCATGGGCGATGAGGTCCTTCATTCTCTCCTCTGAGGTTGTCCATGACTCCACTGCTGTGGTGTCAGGCATCACCTTCATTGGGATGGACAGGGGACGCGATTCTGGAGAAGAAAGAAAGCGATAAACACAAAAGACATTGTTTTATAAACGCTTTTCTTAAACAATTAGTAGTAATCATTTTTCAGTACTGTGTGTACCCTGTATTAATGTGAAAAGGGTTTAAACTTTTGGTCCTGTAATGAAATAACCACTTAACCACAGAAGCAGTGTAGCATATTATATAAAATCACTACAAGGTAGTTGAGAAAATGTACTGTCCCGCTTTCGTCCTTTATTTAACTCTCTTCATAATTCACTGTTATTTTCATTTGCTGTACAGTATCATGTTATATGATGTTTAAGTGACACTTCATTGAGGTGATGTAATGTTGGCACTCAGGTTCCTTGTCTCCTACAGTGAGAGAGGGAACTATGAGAACTCAGAAAACGCATGCATGCGCACGCACGCGCGCACACACACACACACACGCAGTGTCCTAGACATGACATGTCCTAGTGTGCCTGCTGTGGTCCAGACGAAGGTCGATTTTGTCTGTGCCGACACTCATGGCAACAGCCAAGCACACAAATCACACACCAACATCCCCGTCTATTAGCCTTTAGACTAGCCGTATGAGCCTGAAGGTCAAAAGACACCTTCAATTCTCAAGAGACAGTTCTTGTGAGAGAAGACGACAGAAAGATAAAGGAGAAACTGAGTGGAAGAGAGAGGAGCAGAAGCAGAAACAGAGGGACTAAGACAGAGGCATAGAGACGGAACACACATTCTACCAGGTTAGCCTGAGGTCTGCGGATGTTAAAGCCATCAGGGCGTCAGAGGTGAGGGAAGGGGGGTCTCTCTGAAGACACATTAAGACATATTCCATGATTTAAAGGTCTGCCTTGCTCAGCAGCTCTATCCCACAGTTGTCATGAAACAGCGGTGATGTCACAGCACCACTGTGCCTCCCCAGACGCCACACTCCCAAATATCACTAAAACAGCCAAATGGGTTGGCATGGCAACAAGAGTGTGTTGTGGGGGCAATGGACGAAAAGGATGGTTAGTTACCTTGGTTTGTGGTTGTTGTGGCAACCTGCCTAAAACTTGTGGGTTGAAGTGTGTGTGTGTGCGTACGGCTGAGTGACTAAAGTCACAGGTGCATGTGTGTAAAGCTTGTGTGTGTGTGTGTGTGTGTGTATGGAAGAAAGGACTGAAGGCCGAGGTCATCATGTCTGGATCCTCTTACACTATTTTCTCACACTCAGCATCCAGGTGCCTCTGGCATTTAGGGACTATGAAATGGACTGTATTTGTCATAACGCCTTCAATCAGTGTTGCATCATGCCGCACTGTGCATAGTGTACATTTTGACAACAGATATTTTCCAATCTACCTACCATTATTCGTCAGCTTCACTGCTTCTGTGAGCCACAACTAATTCCAGTGTTCATATTCTTTATTAAATATCCACATAGTCACAGATGGCAAGAATTGACTTTGACAGGACAGATTGTGTTTCATGGACTGTCTTTCATTGAGTAATGTGCAGAGAGTGCTGTATAAACCGCTGTGATATCATTGGGTTGTCAATAGTGTTTTGTTGTACAGGGCTGTGTGTGTGTTAGAGTATTCCTGTCACACTGCGTTAGAGAGCTGTTTCCTGTTCGGCTCTGCAGGGGGTTCCATATAGACATGACAGAGCTCTGCGGCTGCTGCTCTCTGTCATGTGGCCCAGCTGTCTAGACAAATGAGACTTTACCCCAGGGACTGGGCATGCTCTGTGTGTATATACGTGTCTGTTTACTTGTAAAGTAGCTTGTGACAATGTAGTGTATCTGTATGTGTAAGTGCGCATGAGTCAGTGTCTCGACCCACATTGAAATGCGTGTGTGTGTGTGTGTTAGTGTGGGTGAGAATTATTTTAACTCCACCGGTGGTTATCACCGGCAACACCACAGTCTCACTACTTACGTCAGTGTCCTGGTCCCCCACCCCACCCCCATACCCGGAATACATCCTTGCCCAACCAAACAGCGCTTTACCACATCGGAAAATACAACGCAAACATATATCCACACACACTGCCCTGACAACGCACAACAGAAAAAACACTAAAACAGACCCCAAAATGAGTTCACGCCCTCACCAATCGTCATTGATGAAATCTGAAAGTAAACAGAGACCACCCTTCTGAGCTGCAGAAACATCAATCCTGGTCACACACACTTGTACCACGTCCCTCCAATTTACCAAAAGAATCTAGGGTGAGGGTGGAGTGGACCCTGCATGACTAGAAGTGTGAGACTCTCAGGCTGTGTGTGCATTTTGAAACTTACAACTATGACTCCTTTAAGTTTAAATGCACGATTACGAATATCCGAACTAAAGTGAGTGGGTATGTAGTGTGCAACAAGCAGTATGCACTCACATATACATAAACCTGCAGTATCAATACACGTGTACATGTGGGCACACACACACAGAGCCTGAAACTGGGCCAACAGAGAAAGCCACGTGCAGTTAAAGCAATTACCATTAAATTCGGCTTCACACTCTGACCTTCTACTACCTTCTCACCTCAACTCAAAACCACCTTAAAAAATTGTACATGTTCTACAGCAACCCATCACTCTTCTTGAGATTATTACTTTTTGGCTAGCCTCAAAGGTGGTACTGGCTGCAGTTTTCATCTAAAAACTGGTTATTGCCCTAATCCTTTAGCCCTTATGGCTAACCTTTACCTGAAAACGTTTTGTTTTTTTTACTTTGGGGGTAGGCCAGACTGTGAAAGTCCCTCCTCAGAGACAGTCTGCTAGGCCAATCAGAAAGTGTGCTAAAATACAGCATAGGCAGTAACAACGCAAGGCCAGTCTTCATGCAACTCTCCGCTTTGTTTTAAATACCATTCCAGGACTCTGTTTGTTAATCCTGGGGTCATTATTTGGAATGAAACTGCCATATCTTGTTATAGTGACTTGGCGCCCGCCGTTTCTGCAGGGAGGGGATTGAGAGAAAGAGAGAGGCAGGCAGGGAAAGAGAATGAGAAAGACAGAGAGAACACAAGAGGTCTAAATTCAAATGAAAGAGAAATATGACAGGAGCGCCCGAAGCTCTTAAACCTGCCCAGGCCTAACAAGTCCTAAGAGTCCTCTTAAAGTGGGGTTATTCCCCCTGTCTCGTGCCATCTCAGCCATGTCCTCATTTTCACCCTCCGTTAGGCCATTAGGCTAATATCTTATTGGCCAAACTCTGACCATACACCCTTCCCCTCTCCTTTCCTCCTCTGTTTTGTTCTCACTCTCTCCAACCACTCCCTCTGTCTTTCTCCCTCAGTGTTCAGCTGGTGTGTGGAGCTGCCAGTCCGGTCCCCTATAAACATTCTAGAGTTCTGATGGTGATTATTCATCCTCTTTAACAGCTCCATCACATCTCCCGGCAAGTGAAAGGCCCGGGTCCTTTGAAGCCCACAGCCTGAGCATGTGTCAAGTGATCAGAGAAAACGCAGAGACCGGAGCCCCATTACGACACGTTGACTTTAAGGCGAGAAACAAATCAGCGGTGCCTTATTTCTTGATGTACAACACCACACCGCCGCAGCGGAGTAACATTGCTGTAAAATGTGTGAGGGCGTGTGGTGTGGCGAGTGTAAATCGCACATCATACAAACGCGCGATTCGCGGTCGAAAACATACATGATACACCCACAGTCGCACAACACCGGCATCATAACAGCGCCAGTGAAATTTCCACTACAGGTTTAACAGTCTTCACAACAACAGCGGCACAAAGCATCCATGTGTCCTTCCTGAGTGGTTGAGCAAGTCAACTACAAAAAAACAGCCTCATTGAGGGATCTCGGCATTTCCCCATGCCGCCTGCTATCTTTCTGGTATGTTCCCTATTACAAATGGTTTACAGTGAGTTGAAGTGTTGTATATTCTGTTACAGCTGCGTGCAGAGGCGGCAATGGGGCTCTTTAATAAACCTGCCCACCTATTTGTTTTGGATGCAAGTCGGTGTTTATTTAAATATTTACGAGACTCCATTTGTTAAGGCGTTATTGAAGCCGCCATGAAAAGGTGGTGCTGTGGGCAGACCGACTGAACAGGTGAGGTAAGGGAGTGAGGGGACGGCAAGAAGACGACGTGCTTTTGCGAGTTTTATCTTGCCCATTTATTTCTACTTCTCTGTACACACTACGTGGTCTCTCCTTCTGCCAGCTGTGCTTTAGGAAGTCCCCTAACCGGTCGAGGTTATTGTGGAGGGAAGATTTTTCAATTCAGGCATGTGGAGACAGACTCTCTGGCAAGAAGAACAGTGAGAAGAGGATCACGCACATTTCTCATCACAATCGTCATCACTTGCATCATCATCATCATCATCAGAGTTCAGAGTGATCACTGCACGACATCTCTATTCCAATCGGCACAATATTCAGTTGAGACGCTTATCTAAAACAGAAGAGAGGAGAGAAGGGAGCTTCTGCCAGACCATGACACAACATGTAAAGAATGGAAACAAAAAGACGCGTCCTCTCAGTGTGACACCGAGACCCTTTGCAACGCCCCTTGTGAAATCCTCTCAGCCCAGTTTCCAGGCCCCTCCTGCTCCCCTGTCATCTGAACTAAACCCCCCTTCCAGCCTGCACCCTCATCCACGCTACGTCTGATGAACCCCGACTTCCCCCTCCGCTCCTCTCACTGCAACCTCAAAAACCACAGCCAACATCTACAAGGCCTAATACCATTATCATTCATGAAAGCAGAAAAAAACAGAAGGATACGCAAGAACAAATCTATTCCCCCCCAGACTGCAGTGTCTGAGTGTCTGTCCTGGAAGTCAGTGAGAGGTTTGAATGGACTCATCAGCGTGCAGCGGCCAAAGACTTTCTAATCCAGCGGGTAGAGCCCCTCACAGACTACAGCCATTCTTCTCAGGGGGGAGGCCCTCCTATCTCATTATTCCTCCCTTTTCTTGTTTTCTTTCCCCACTCCAACCATCATTACCTTGATAAATTATTGACTTTACCAGAAAAATTAAACTATATAAATAACTCCACAATGAAAATATTATCCCCTTCTGAAAAGTGCACAGCAGCCAATAAAAACCTGCCTGACTTCCATCAGGCTACTTGGGCTTGGATTATAGTTATGTATGATGGTGTACTTCTGCCTGAAGTCCTCTCATCGGTTCTCTCTCTCTTATATATGTGTATATGCATGTATATATTAGTTTCTCTCTGCCGTTTCTTTCTCGAAAATATATTAATTCATCATCAGTCTTTCCAGAATATTGGTCTTTCAACCATGAAACCTGGACTTTCTTTCCTGTTCCCAACCTCCCTTTCTGTTTTTTTTGTGCTGACGCACTACGGTTGAGATCACAGAAAAGCCATCAGTACGGGAAAGTTTTTGTGAGGCCCGCAGCCCCGGCCACCACCATATATTGTCTTCTACCTTGCAGATTTACAGTATGAACAATGCAAATGTTTCCATTTCTCTCTTTCTGGTCCTTCCAGTAAACAGGGAAATTACATCTAATCCCATCATCCAGACCACTAGCAGACAGGAACTAAGACAACCGCTCTGGTTCCAACCTTTAAGAAGCGCAGCCAGATCGCGGGATAGGTTTCTCAGCAAAAGATGTATGTCCTCAGAGCGCCAACGGCTAATTTTAGGATTGAAAAGGAAAGCCAGTGAGATCATTACTCTGGTAGATGTTAGAGAACAATGAGAAGCTCGGGACTTGGGAGGCTCTCGATCAGAAACATAGTGCTGCTGCCAACAAGAACATTCATTAGGGACAAATAAAGAAAATACTTAGAGGCTAGTTTTATGTGAACCAATTTGTGGCGTAATTGTGCGGGCAGACAGAAATCGACCTCAAACTGAGGAGAAACAACTTGTTTTCAAAGTCGTCGTTCCACGGCCTTTCTTGTAAAGGATAATCACACAAAAACAACCGTTAACACCTCTGTGATGACGTTACTAGGCAACATTCAAACAAACCACTGATGGGAGTTAAATGACCAGTCTTGTGTTTAGTTTTTAAAAATAAAGTAAAAAACCTCAGCCTCTGTAGTCTATCCACCAGTAACAAAAAGCCTGATGGGCTGACCAGAAATATTAGCTATCCTATAAGCCAACCAAAGCCCTACAATTATGAACAGGGAGAATTCTGAAGAAACAACTTTTTGCGCAAAGGCTTAAAAATGAGTATTTGGACACTATGTGTATAAAAGCCAATTCAAAGAGAAATATGACTCCTTATGTGAGCAGACCTGTGTGTGTTTAGCAACATGAAAATATCTATAATATCTTTTACCATGTGCTGTGTCAAAGTCTCTGTCATCCACCGGAACTGGCTCAGGTCCAACTCAGCCAATGAAAGTCAGCGGTGTCTTGTAACATGTACCCTGTATATTTAACATGTGCAATGACCAAAACCAGAGAGGAAGAGAGACAGAGTGAAATATTCGGTTGCCAAATGGAGTCGAGTGGATATGGGCTCTGAGCTTCGAGCTGGGCAGCGGCCCCACAGCCCCAGTATGATATCACCTTGCCCTCAGTGCTTTCTGGGGAAATGAGCTGCAGCGAGCTGGTTCTGTGCGTCTCTGTACATTTGCCTACACATTCACAGGCACCTTACAAAAGCCTGCAGGAAAGTCCCCCTTGATTACTACGAAACTGTAGCTAGGCTGAATTTGGTAACAAAACAACATAACACTCTCTTTACATCATAAAAGTGCCAGGCATGCGTTCAAGTGGCCAATTGGAAGCAGGGACATCTAGCTAGTGCAATTGTTCTGAGGAGGCTTTGAACTGCTGAAAACTCTGAAAATGATTTTCTTCCAGTGGATTATGATTTTACTGTAATTCCCTGAGGTGAATTCTGTGGGGAAATCAATAGCTCCAGTGGAAAACTATGATAATCAATAGGCACAGAAATGGTCTGCTCTTGCCAACTTATAATCGGGCGGAACAAAACACCGCTCTATATCAATATATATATATTCAGCACATAAGGTCATTTAATCTCATTATAGTATTTCAAACAACCCCACTCCGGACATGTAAACTGTTAACGTATATATTTTTGAATTGACCACTTTAATGCATGGTTACAGTACAGATTGTGGGCTTCAGAGTGTCTCAGGGGGGCCAGGGGCCAGAACAGTGTGTATCCTGGAGCAGAAAGTCTTATTGTAGTGGACCCAGGGAGGAATCAGTTGAAACAGTCCTGTAGCAGTGATACAGTTTCTAAATGAACCTTTTGAAGAATGTACGTCTTTTTATTTCCGTGGGATTCAATAAGGGACTAACAGCAGTACTGAGGCAGTTGGAACTACAGTACTATTGTCATGGGATGAGAAGTAGTAACTTAAAAGACTTAATTTGTACTGTAGCGTGTTTAACATCAGTAGCTCTTCACAAAGTGACTCATGGGAAACTTTAAAGGGAGTATCCAGGATTGCAGCGGCCTCCATACGTTACGAGCATTCAGGGGCTAAATATTTGAGTTACACACTTATGGTAAATTAATTTGCAACAAAATACCAGTGTTATGGTTCCTATAAGAACAACATGACGTCTTCTCCTGAAGGTCAACGGAGTAGCAGCACCAGTGGCAGTCCAGTTGGCCGGCTGCCCCTGTTGAGCCCGAGCCAGTCCTATGTGTTTATTCCCCACGCATCCCTGTGAATGGCAGTTCGAACACGTGTTGACTCCAGCTGGCAAACAATCTGCACATCTCTCCTCTGTTTACCTAAATAGATGACTGAAGACTGAAAAATAAAACGTCTGCTGCAGTGATTACAAACCCCCTTAGAGTCCCCTGAGAAATTATATTCCGGCAATAAACCCAAAGCTAAAATCGACCTTGTCATATGTCTGGAAGTTTTTTTGGAGTCACGTTAAAACAAGCACATTAGAGCTATCGAGGAAAAGGCCAAATGATAATTTTGCAAAAAGAAAAAAAAGAATGTCTTTCTGTGTACCCACTCCAAAAAGGGAAAAATGAGCTGGGCCATTTCAATTTGTTTCGTACATCACAATTTATTTCTCAGGACAATTATTAATTGGCCTGAAAACCTTGCTCCATCACAGCTGATGAGATTAAGGTCCGTCAAGGCACAACGTTCATTTCTCAACTACGTTCACATCAGCTTTACCCTTCGGTAAATCATTATGGCTTATTGATTCAACGTAAGCTAAACAGCTGGATCGCATGTCCTGGGGTAAACGCGCGGCAATCACAAATAGATTCTGAAAGATCCATCAGATGACTCGCTGCGGCTAAATGGCTTTAGAGATGAAATGCATCCTGCTGACGTGAAAAAAGCAAAAGACAGTTTTATGTCCAGCTAACAGTCAACAAAGTATAAACACCACAGGCAAACATGATAATAATATAAATAATAATACAATATAAAAAAAAGTTGGACTCAAAGGCTGACCCTGGCCAATTTCTTTGTTTTTTAAACATAACAGCTAGACCAGAGTGAGCTCCCATCATCTCCCTCCTGTTTAAACATCCAGCTCCTTATTCACAGTGTGCTCTACACATGGTAAAGCAATTAATAAATCATCTTTAGAGAGCCTAATTCCAATCATAACATGTTTGATGTCAGCAGCTCTTCTCATGAGGTGACTTTGGGGGGGGGGGGGGGGGGGCTTTACAAGGGAAAATCCACCCTAACAACAGAATCCACATATGTTATTCCCATGACCTTGAGCCATTCAGGAGTCCTGGCTAACCATGGTTTTAAAGTGTCTTACCTTAGTTAAACTACAAACCATTACGGGGTTATATATGTGAATTCTATTTTTGGGTGGATTTTTACCTGAGCTGCCTCAGCAAATAGCTCTTTCCACAACATTTTGCATTAAACAACTATTACCCAAAGGGAAGCTAAATATCAGGATAGATCAGTCTTCATATCAAGTTTGTGTATCAGGTTTCTGCTCCACCGTGGTCAGCCAACCCTGGGGAATATGAAGATTCAACATTCCATTTATCATCCTCCAATTAATCACAGGATTATTAAGAGAAATGAGGTGGAACACAGTTTCAATGTATGAATCTCAAACAGTGTATCAAGTATCCCCACAATCCAACAACCCATGAAGATGTGGGGAGGTCACATTCCTCATTCATGGCCCAACAAGACATAAAGTCATCTTTGCATACAGAGAAACAACTTCGTTCATTTCAGGAAGGATGCAACACTATACAACGAGCATAAGGTGAAGTGGAGTTGTGGGACAAAGGAAACAGAGTACCTGCTGTGCTGTGAGCTCCTCTGCAGTGTTGAGCTGAAGTCTATCAAGACAGCAGGGAGGCTTATTGTTTCACCATGATTAAAACCACAAGGGCTAAATGCCTCTGCCCTTTTCTTATTCTGATTGCTCCCGGAAACAATTTGTAACTTTTCATTACATCTACTCCCGTAACACCGCAGCAATTTCCAGAGAGGATGCTGTTCATTTACTTACAAGCTCTATACCAACGTAGAGTGTCGGAGCGGGGGCACAGAGGGTTGCATTTCAACAAAATACAGTACCAGCACCTAGTTACCAATGTCTTGTTTTCACTTCACAAGAGAAATATTTGGATAAGAAAGAGCTTGAGTCTGACTCAGTATATGTTTCTAACTAACTAATGCAGCCCAACAATGAGATGCCTTATACAAATAGGTCTAACACTAAACACTCCAACAGACACAATTTCAGGCCAGATGTGCTGACCACTTAACATTTCAACAGCCAGCACACTGTGTGTGGATGTGTATGTATGCATGTGTCGTCGGTTGATTCCAAAATCCAGCCTGGGCTTTGTTTACAGTCATTTACAAACACCTGTGTGCTAGACAGAATGACAGAAATGCCGACAGCATGACTAAGAAAGAAAAAAGGACGACAAGGAAAAAAGTGAAAAACTTCACAGAAAGACAAACAGACAGCTGGCCAGACTGAAAAACAGCTTCACAGACAGAAAAACAAAAACGTTAGACAGCAAGGCGGAGGGCCAGTCACAGAGATAGACAGCTGGCGGATAGGAGGCCATGCACATTGATGGCCAGTGCACTCCAGTCAGTTGAGTGTTGCTGACAAGCTGCAGCCCGATTCGGCTTTGTGTGCAGTGTTGGAGCCAAGGTGACTGTTTACTGACGACCCCTAATGAGAGAATATACTGTTGAGATGTGAGTAAGCAAAGATGCTGCGGTATGGAAAAGCCATTAGTGCAGATTGGATGAAACAAGGAACAGGGGGAGAAGCAGGAGGAAATGGCGGCGTGACCTTTCAGCTGTGAGCTTTTAAAGCGAGCAAAGAAACAGCCCTAATGGCCTTTTTTTAGATTCTGAAATGTCAAAGGAGCATTTTTCCTATCAAAACACTTGACATGGGGAAACGTCATACACATGCAATGTTATTTACAGCTACAGGATGACTTCACCGAAAACAGGGATTCATCACTCCTGTTGGGAACTCATTTTCCCAGGGACTTAAAAAAGAAGAAGAAGAAGAAGAAGAAGAAAAAAAAAAAGACAAACAACCACTTGCTTATTTCCCCTGACTCGTCACTGCGATGCTTTGGCAGAGAACGTTTCAACCGTTAAAGTGTTTAGAGGACCTGGAGCCTCAACACTGGGAGAGTCAAACAGTAGAGACTGGGAAGACTTTTTAATGTATTTATTTATTCGTTCTTTTTGTTGTTTTTTTAAACTCTGTAACTAATTCAGTTACGTGGAGCTAGCCAAGACGTTCTGTTGGACGTTAATTAAATATCTATAGGGGAACATGAGAGAGGGGAGGTGGGCTATTAAGTTCATAAATACACCATATGAGTAGTAAATGAAAACCATTTCTGCAGTCAGTGAGGCTCTGTGTTGTGTCATGGACAGCTCCTAAACATAGTGACTGCTCCAGCCATCCTCCCAGGTAAGAGGATAAGAGTCCATGAGTACTGTACAGTATGTATGAGTGTGTGTGTGTGTGTGCTTGGCATTTCAGGTAGTTTTTCGTGATCCCCGTACATAATCCCTAAGGTCCATTAAACAGATTCCTCAAACTGATGAAAATACCATTACACAGGCTTTTTGCACTGCGTTTGTACGCTTGATGAATTGTCAGTAACTAAATTCCTCCCTCACCTGCCCTGCCACCTTCAACAGTAACCTTACAGCCTATGGATGCTGTTGGCGTGCTTCACAGTGTGTTCCTGACACTAAAGCAAGCAGTCCCATCCTAGACAAGGTCCGGAACTGCATCTATCCTCCCTCATCCTCCACTGTTTTCTCCAATCTGTCCAAAGGGCTCAGAGTTTCCTACTTAGAGACAGCACTGATTTGGAAAATTCTGGAGAAGGATCTAAGGAAGGACCACAGCAATGCTAGGTGAATGTGTGAGAGTATCTGTGTGTGGCATGCACAGGTGTGTACATGTGTGAACCTGCCTGCATGTGTGTGTGTGTGTGTGTGTGCTGATATGTGCATGTATTCTGTGGATTTGTGCATGCATGTGTATGTGCACTGAATGTGTTTGCTCTGAACAGGGGGGTCCCAGAAAGTGGAAAACTGGCATAGAGGAAGGCTTCACACAGCCAAGCCACTCATCTATTCTGGGCATCCAGAGCCCACAGTAATACTACCAGAGGAGGAAAACAGAGGAGGACATGCCTGGATATGTGGTGTCCTCTGAGAAACGGGTTCACTCAGGTGTCAGCAAGCAGTAGTGTGTTATGTAACAACATAGTAACATGGATTCATTGCATAGAAACAAGGTTAAATACAGTAAATTGTTGTTATTCCACCACTGAAAGACCATATCCTTAAACATAGAAACAGTGGCAGTTATTGCAAATATCAAGGGAGAAGTAAATGTCGTTGCCGTTTTCATTTGTATATTAATCTTTACACAAAAACAAACACAGAGAGAAGATCGTTTACTGAACCTGGGGCCAGCCCTGTTCCCTTTATGAGAGTAAACCTCTCTGCTGCACGGCTTTAATGTCATGTTATTGTATGATGTGCAAATGTGCAAAGTCACAGTGATATCTTCAGTATTAGAGCTATGGCACAGCTTGGGGTTGGCCAACCTACCTGTCACTGTCTTGGTTTTGACCGGGCTGCTGGCATAGTCTGACGCCTGATTGGAGGGCTGTTTGGCCAGTGGTGTGCTCCCTACCGACGCCTCGTCCTCTCTCCTCTTGGCCAGAGGAACTGAACCTGGAGTCTGCAATGACACCACAGTATGACTGAGCACCTATGAGGCCATGGGAATGGAAATACGGTGCTTTATTGTAACATGAATGCATTTCCATTGGATATGCCTTCCGTCAGTCCATATGAGACAGCATGTTATCAGGTGTAAGAGCACAAATGATTCAAATATTGTCCTGTGTTAGTAAGGCCATGACCCAGAGATAACTTTAGACAGCTTTTAAGATCTGGGTTAATCAGGAGACACGATGCATAATGCATAATAATTCAAGACAGAAAGGGAGGCAGAGAAAGAAAGAGAAAAGAAAAATGCAGTGGAACACAACAGAGGCCTCCAAGACCAACAAGGACTAGTGACAGCTCCCTGTTTTTTTTGAGCCATCTCCCATGCTGCTGGCAGGCCAGACACACACACACACACACACACACACACACACACACACACACACACACACACACACACACACACACACATCCTGGCTGGCAGTGAGATGGCTGAAAGACAGAAGAGTGGAAGGTTGCTCTGAAATAAGGAAACCCCATTAGCATCAGCCAGCAGCAGCGCTACGATGCAGCTGCACAAGGCCGCAGGCCAACCACGTACTGCAGCCTGTGTAAACACACACACACACACATTGATGCAGTTGTTTTTCAGTGACTGGGTCGGGACCCAAAGGCTGGTTGTGGTAAGATTAAAAATGGGCCCCCAAATTACATTAGTATTTGAAACTACTGACTGAGGTATGATGCCAAATCCCTCCTAGGTTTTTGCAACTTAACATAGGGTGAATTAAACACTGCAGGCCAGTAGGTTAGTTGCCCGAAGTCAGGTTGGACTTGAAAATCATATTCAGCTCTGCTCTGCTTAGAGAATGTTCAAAATACTGTTTAATTAGAAAAAACACTTCCAAATACACCTATAGCATACACACACAAACACTGCATTGGCGGCTTTTATAAAAAACAGAACAAAAAAAAACCTAGCGAGCTCTAAAGAATCGGGATATACATTAACTGAAACTCTTTTCATGGGCTACAACCTTATTTTTATGTACGTGCAAGTAAAATATAAATATAAATGCCTTTTTAATATGCAGTGACGTGCATGTGGCGGAGCAGGAGCATAGGCTTCTACAGAGCCACAGCATTGTTTAAATGACACATTTCTGTTTCAATTGAAGGACATCTTAAGTAGCAGAGTTACATCCTGTGGAGACGAGCCTTTAGTCTGTTCAAAGTTGGTTCAAAGCCTCTCTCTTGTTAGCTCTTTTTTTTTTCTCCTACTCATCCCAGGACACACTTGAACATCATGAAATACAGTGGTCCTTAGAAGGAAAGGGCAAATGGACCTAATGGTTTTCCTTGTCCTCAGGTGTACTTCTGGACCTCCATCACCATCCGGCCTCCAGACGACCAGCACCTCCCCACAGCCAATACCTGCATCTCCCGTCTCTACGTGCCACTCTATTCTTCAAAACAGATACTCAAACAGAAAAGGAAAAAAAAAACTACACTGTTTTGTTGGTTCATGTGTTAGAGAAAAATGCAAACTGGTTAAAAAAAACAAAATGATATAATTTAGTTTGTACACTTCATGGAAAATATGTGCTTGGCCACATTTTAATACTCTCTGCTAAAAGCAGGTACCTTACCCAATGACCACCGCTCATTCCTGGTGGATGACATAGTATGAGCTAACTCCTTCTACCACACACACTGGGGGTGGGGGGAGATGCCTGTTTGGTTCTCAACCTTCTTTTTCCCTCTTATTCCCTTTCTCTGCATTACCCGCTTCCCCAACCATCTCCCTCTGCTTCTCCGATTTCTCCTGCTCTCTCTGGTAGTTTCAATTTTACTTTTAATTCGAAACCTCCCTCTCCTTTCTGCACACATTCTCAATACTGTCCTGTGCTTTCCCCTTTCGGGTGTCTCTTCTTTACTATACCCCATTCCCTGGTGTTTTCATTTGTACCTCTGCGCTCTATCTATCATATCCCCATGTGTCTCTCCTCTCCATTGTTTGTGACTCCACTTCTCTCTGATACTTTTGCTTGTCTTCTCTTCCTCCCATCAACTTTTATTGTGCTTTTTTTCCACTTTTCCTTTCTCATCATTTCCTGCCATCCTGACCATGCCAGTCAGTATCCTCTCCTCTGTCCTTCACAGTTTGTTGTCTGTCCTTCAGCTGAAGTCCTTGTCTAAACCAGCCAGGCCTTGAGAAGTGGCCCTGACAGGCAGCTAAGGTACATGGCCGAAACACACACATGAACACAGGCACAAGCACACTCAGCCACATGCTTGTTGCAGCACACACACACACACACAGCAGCCAGTGTTGTGTATCCTGCACACACTGGCTGCAGTTCAACTCATAACATCTGTTTACCCCCGTACACTAACAACCTCCAGAGTAAGGAGTAGGTGCAATTAACTCCCTCTCTCTTTGTCTGTCACACACACATGCATGCCGACAGCCCTTCCAAACTGCAGGAGGCATGAAACAGAGCAACGTGTTGAAAAAAAAAAAACATTTAAAGTATTACAATATGATACTTTCTTGTACTATATATATATTTATGTGCCTTTATGGGGTGAACCTGGGCTATATCCCAGGCAATCAGACTGAGCATGTCTACATGTGTATGTGTATGTGTGTTTGAGTGTGTGTAGTGTGGGCACAGAGCATTCAATGTCCATAACCATCACCATGACCCCTGTCAAATAAATAGAGAGAGACTGGATGGAAGACAGGGAGCAGAGCACATGGAAAAAGGTAGCTGGGAAAGAGAAGGCAAGTGAGAGGGAGGGAGGGAGGGAGGGAGGGAGGCATGGAGGCATTTACATTCGCTTCAGGCTCTTATCCGGAGCAACTGAGAATGAGCGCAATATGCTGCAGGTCCTTTATTAATACAAATTACAAGTAAACCATGTAAAACAAAAACATATCTAAATGTCGCCACAAAACGCGACAGTGGTTCAGCTACCTGTTGCTGCTGCCGGCTGCTCCCTCTGTGAGGTTGGTACAACAGCCATGTGCAGAAGACTGGGTCCACGTTGACAGCTATGCCCTGGACACTGACCAGCAGGACTGCACCTGGACAATGCAAAAACACAAACAGAGACTCAACAAATCAGAGATTTAACAGTGCAACTCCGTAAGACAAAGAAAATCAAAGCCATGATAAATGAGCACTTTTTCCCAAAAATGAAAAAAAAAACTAATAGGAAAGGATATACCGTACATCTGTCTCGCTTTTACAAAATCAACATTACCGCTCGCAAACACAAGACAAGTTGTTCGGAAGCAGTCAAGCAGTGGTTTGACAACACTAAACGTCAGTGATCAACACAATTCAATGGGATCCAGATCAAGAGACGCACAGAATGATTGACTAAATCGGAAACTATCGGAACTCACATAGACAAAAATGTTCCGATGCTCTTGCTGCAAATTATTTGCTGCAAAGTAGGAGGCACGTCGATGCCAATCACTGAAATCAATGTAAGGTAATAACCAACGAGTCAAAGCGACTTAGGGCAAATCTGCTCAGATTGAGTGTCAGGTTCTTCCACTCCCGCGCAGTTTACACTGTGTCCTGAAGACCTGCTGGTGGGTATCTAGCCTGCTTGTTGGAGTGCAGCAAGGAGCACAGTTTGTTTCAATTGTGCTGTTCAAAGTGGTATCACACTAAGCCAAGAATAACATTTTCTTTTGATACATTTCTATGAAACTCGAGACTTTCTTTGGGTTTTGGTTTACTCTTAAATAATAATCTTTACCAACAATAAGCGGGCCCTGAGGTAATGCATTAGGATCCTATCAATAATGATTCCCATGCCGGCAGGATTAGCGCAGGGTCTCTGGCGTGCCGTGGAATGTCCCAGCATGACGATAGGAGGATGTTTCAGCTCTAGAAGGACTTTCAGCAGTTTAATGGAGCTTTGGACAAGACCCCGGTCTTCTGTTTCAGGCCCTGAGGCAAAGCCGTGTGTGTGTGTGTGCGTGTAAGTGTGAATGTCTAAATGTGTGCGCGCATTTTACCTCCAACAAAGCCTGATTGCTTGTTGCTTTGCCTAACATTTTAGTGTCTCTAAAGCACGGACAAAGCACAAATATAAACTCGCCTTCGACACACACACACACACACACACACACACACACACACACACACACACACATATTTCTGTTACACCAGCTCTTTAGCTTGGCAGCAACTACTCCCTCCTCCATTATTCCCTGTGAACAATGCAAATAAAACAGCTCTAATTTGCTCCACTTTTACAACATTCAGTGATTTGTGGCCTGTGAGCCTGTGTGTGTGTGTATGTGTTTGCAGTGCAAAGTTAATGTGTGTGACTGAAAGCATGAGCGATGTGAAATGTGTGTGTGTGTGTGTGTGTGTGGCAGTACTGTCAAATATGTGTGTTCTCTCTGTGTGTGTATGTAATGTGTAAAGTATGCCGTGTGTGCATCTACAACAGCATGATGTTATATGGTGCATGCATGTATAAGCAGTGTATGTGTGTGTGTGTGATCATTATTCACCAGGTGTACTTTAATCCTGAGCTGCGGTTTATTACTGGCACAGAATCCTCTCTGGGCAAAGGGGAAACTTTCTCATTGGATCAAGTCAAAGTGACTCACATTTCTTCTTCTATTGCTTCATCTATCTTTCTGCTTTCTTTACTTTCCGTTACTTCCATCCTTCTGTCTCTTCACTATTTCCTTATCCATCTACACCTCCGGACTTCCTTGTCTCCCTAACAACAGCCTTACCGGCATTTGCTCAGTTCCATTCTAAAACCCTGTCTTACCTAATTCTTCAGTTGTGCCTTCATCTCTGCCTCTCCATTACAATCTGTCTCATCTCCCTCGGTCAAATCCCCTTCTTCCATCCTTCCTTGCCCCCCTTTATGCTCTTTCACCCCTCTTTTACCCTTCCTCCTGAAACCATACCTCCACCCTTCCCCGTCATCCTACATCCACCTCTGCACCCCTCCTCCTGACGAGGAATCATAACCTCAGCCCTGTGGCTTGAACTCCTATACCACAGTGTGGCTGCTTAATAGGCTTTGGCTGTGGCTGTAGTGCTGGGGCCCGACTTCAAGTGGTTTCATCATAGCCCAGAACAGCATGAGAAGTATAGGACCCAAAAGGCTGGGAATGGGCTGTAGTGAAGATGTATTCAATAAATTGACCCTAAATTGTGGTTTACGGGATGCACTGAGCACGACAAAGCACATTCAGCAGAAATGAGTCATAGCGCAATAAATCATATAACTTAGTAGATGGATTGTTTATTTAACAGTTATTACAGAGATAAATGAGCAAATAAAAAGATATATAATGCCTAATTGCAGATAACTCTCTCAACCAGAGCAGCCTAGCTGTGGTCTTTGCACATCATCAGTATGTCATAAAGCCAACACAGCCTTGAGGCGCGCTATACTGTCACCAGCTATTTTCATTCTAAACTTACGGTGGAACAGTCACAGAGAAAACACAAAGTGGTCACTTTGGGGGAGG
The DNA here is from genome assembly GCF_043641665.1 of Enoplosus armatus. Taxonomy (NCBI): domain Eukaryota; kingdom Metazoa; phylum Chordata; class Actinopteri; order Centrarchiformes; family Enoplosidae; genus Enoplosus; species Enoplosus armatus. Next base: position 22,264,001 of record NC_092188.1, on the reverse strand, counting down.
CACCCGATTTCATCTTAGGATATCTTATGAAATGTTGCGTGGCTGCTCTGTAGTGCCAGAGCCAGTGCAGGAAGCCTTTTCATTACCGTGAATACAAGAACACAAAAAAAACCCACACGTGTAAGCTTCCATTATAACACAATTGTCATCGGATGAATGAAGCTGACCTGTTGAATGTATTAAAGTCGAGTAAGTTGGTTGCTTAAATAACTAAGTAAGCTGAAGTAACTGACAGCGTATTACTGTGGCTGTGTGTCATGTCTGTTTGGCCTCTGCCAATGACAGCCATGACCATTCTGATACATAACAGCGCCACTCAGAAAGCTCTCTTTCTGAGATTAACAGAGCAAACAATCTTCTCTCTCTCTCTCTGCCAGTTTGACAGTGACACAGAAACAAAATATGTGTTGACCTGGCTATTGAGTCTTTGAAGACCAAGGCTTTACCACTGTGTTTTCTTGTTTCATCACTGTGTTGACATAACTGCAGGAGAGTGACACCTCCTTTGAAGCGCGCAGCACCATGAAAGGGCCTGGCATGCTTAGAGGGCGACCTCGGCAGCAGGCTAACTGTTGTTTTTCTCTGCTCTAACAGGGTGGCATGCGGGCAATTACAAAAAGTGATGACAATGATAACAAAGGTGTTTTTCTTACTTCCTAAATGATTCCTCAAGAAAACACCAGAAAACTGCTCAGTGGCCTAGACTCTGAAAACACACACAACCGCAGAATGTATGTGCAGGCATCTGTGAAGACACACTTACCTTGACTCACCCACAGTGGACCTATTAATGTCAAAGGTGTTTTTTTTTTCCTTCAGTGGCTTAAGACCAGTAGATTTAAAAGAGAGCACGGGGCTGCTGGTGTTGTTTTACGGCTGTCTGACATCAGGCTGTTCACAGCCTGAGGCTACAATAGAGCATTAGACCAGACTGAGAGAAGGCCTCTAACCTTTAAGCCTGTCTAGGTTCTTCCGTCAGCCTCCTCTTTTCGGGGCCAACAGGCTCCATAATCTATCAGCCACACGTCCTTCTGTCTTCATATTGTCTTTTTATCAGGTTACGTGGTTTATACATTGCCATTTTTGAATGCAAAATCTGCTTTTGTTCAGTCACTGCAAGCATGAAATTCAATAAACTGGGAGCGGTTAGGTCAGTGCAAGTTCAAAACCAAGTCCCACAGTGGAGACCAAAGCCCTGATTGGGGTTACAGAGGGCACAACCTCCAAACTACAGGGCCGTGACCCCACCATAAGAGTTACAGACAGGCAAAGAGAAGTGGGAGTCGCTCACCATCCACCCCCCAGGTAGACAGAGGGGCGGGAGGGGGCGTACATGTTCAGGCCAGCTAATCGCCCCCTCAGAATCGCTTCATTGTTGGACGTGAGGCAGCGCTGGGACCCTGCGTCCAGCTTCTCCAACAGAAAATAAATAAATATAGCCCAGCCCGCGTCAGCCAGATGACTTCTGACAGGTTTGGTTAATTTCGAAGCCAAGTAGCAAAACAAAACATTACGCCAGCGTGCGGGGCCTACGCTGCCTTTAATTGCTTTTCCGATGAGCTCATGACTCGAAGGTGTCCTGGAGCGAGCCATGCAGCCCGACAGGTGTTCTACTGGTGTGTGTGTGTGTCGGTGTGAGTGTCTGTGACTATGAATGTATTTGTGTGTGTGTGAGAGAGAGAGAGAGAGCTGGAGCTGTTGACACCACTGAAAAGGGACTCAGCTGTGTGTGGGTGGGTGCAAGGAACAGTGTGTGCAGTATATGTGTAGTGTCAAGTGTGTACATGTGTCCTTGTGAACAAAAGGAAGGGTCTCTATTTGTATTCATTTGTGTGAGCGCGGTGCGACAGTCAGTGAATAGACACTGACTCACGAAGCCACACACCTTCTTTCTCACACACACACACACACACACCCAAACCACTCTGTGACACACATTCACTGCGCTGCTGTTCCCCTGCCGTGCTGTGACCCAGCAGCCCGGGGGCAATGCCGCAGGAGCCCTGGGGCTCAGGAAGGACACAGGCAGGTTTGACTGGAAACAGATCCTGGCCTACGGAAAGCCTGCTCTCACTCTAGGCCCATACAACTCTCTGCACTGGAAGCCGGTATATATGTGCGTCTGTGTGTGTGTGTGTGGTTTTAAGAGAATATAAGCGAATATGCGTAAGTGTGTGTGTGTCTTTCAACATGGCCCAACTGCGGTAGCCTGCAGCTGACAGGCTAGACCCACCTCGTAAAGGTTGACTATGGCTGTGGGTACAGTAACAGTAATAGGCAGGAAGAAAGCTGGAGAGTGATTCAGCCAGCAAGGGAGTCGGTGAAAGGCAGAGAGAGAGAGAGAAGGATGGAGTGACAGAAGCAGAGAAACACCTAAAAATACACTGAAAGAGGAGAGAGAGGGTAAAACAAAACAGAGAAAGACAGACAGAGTGCATAAACAGAGAGAACTTATAAAACAGTGGATGATGAGAAAGTATTTTTTAAGAAGTCATTTTCCTAATCTACATGATAAGTGAGTAGGCCTCAGAATTTGGCCACGGATCTGTATGATTTATGGCATGACTACAGTAAGTCTTCATACATGCAAAGTCCTGTGAACCGGATATATAACATAAAGCCACGTCTGGATAAGCAGCAAAGGCATGCGTGCGTGCGTGTGTGTGTGTGTGTGTGTGTGTGTGTCTACATTACATGCATGATTAAACGGTCCATCCACACGGATGCTTCTGGATGTAGTGAGCTCTGGGCTGTATCTCATCCACAGAGAGAGATCTATCCCATCAGGGCCGAGGCTCCTTCTTTCCCATCTGCCGAGTTTGGTGACTCATGATTGTTAGCTGTGGACTTGACACATTTCTCAGGCTAATGTCTGTAAAGTCCAGACAAGGGACACTGACCATGCAGCAGTGCTGTTGTCTGGAGAGCTTTAGGTGGCACTTGACTCAACAGTAGCAACACTTTTCCTGTGCATGTATGGGTGTGCATGTCACGATGCTGATGTGTACATGTTATGTTGAAGACAGATACGATGAGTAAGAAATGAACATTATTGGCGCCTCTGAGGCGTGATCAAGGCCAACACTGATCATTTTTGTCTATAATGTGAACAAATTCTACGGTGAATATTTGGCCGTGGAAAAATGTACTTGCACATTCCTGGTGTAGACCAGTAGTGAGGCCAGATGAGGGGTTTGAAGCAGCAGAACAGCAGCTCTGTCGAGCTCCATATGTTGATAAGAGGCTCCCTAGCCATACATATCCCTCTTCTAGTTGATTCCTCGCCTTCATAAATCCACATCAGCTCTCGTGGTGTTGAAAAGACAACCAGACACTGCACAAATGGTGCCTGTGCCCCTGCTGAAACCCAAGCAGCCCTGCTTTTGACAATTCCAGCTGTTATCTGTCCTCCTATCCTCTCTCTCCTACACCATTTCTCTGATACGCTCACAAAAATACACTCTCTTTCTGTCTCGCTCGCTTCAAATCACACCGGCGGAAAATGCTTAAAGTCACGACCAAATGTGCCCTGGCCCTTGTCAGCAAGATAGCTAGCCTTCTTAATGAGAGACAAAACAGACTTGGTCCTGATTGCATTAATGTATCATTACCGTATCCATCATGGACATACAGTGCACTGTGTGAACTCTAAATGAGCCCCAGTGTAATGTAAGAGGAACAGGAGAGACACTTCTGAGCTCATTAAAATAAACAGACTTCTGCTTCTGCTGCTGCTTTCCCACAGGCAGTTTCAGTTTTGCATAGTTACCTTGAAAACTCCTTATCGCTGCTATCATTCAGCTGGCTCATGGGCTTTCTCTACAGTTCAAGCTGAGTTCTCTCGGTTTGTCATGAGGAGGAGGGGGGAGTTAGGCAATTTAACGTCTGTCATTAGCTGGAGTTCCTTCCAAGTGTTTTTCTATGAATTACAGTGTAACAAATAGAAAAGCTTCATGCAAATGGCACAGTTTGATACAGTTTGCCTGATATTGCAATATTGTTTCTTGTACTCTTGAGGCTAGAAATGTCCATAAAGATGTTATGCAATCAAAAAGCAGAGGACATACTTTGTCAAATAAATAATGGTGTGGGCCTAAAAATATTAACAAGCTTCAAGAAGACTAGAAGCTGTTTGTATGCAGAAAATATAAATATTTAGTGAAGCTTTAGATGCACACAAATCAAAGTGAGCACAGTGCAGAAAATGAATACGTAATACACTGTAACACGCAGATGGGCTGCTGTCAGAGAAAGAACACTCAGCTTGAAATGTGCCGCCTGCCTATTCTGCAGTCATTCTTATGTTGACTTTCTGTGCACTTTTGTTTGTTTGATCGCATTAAAAGCTTGAAATATTCCACTCTTTGAAAGCAAGGGGCCTCCATTCTTCTTTATTTTGTTTTTCTCTCTGGGTCACTTTGGAAACTCCAGCTGTATTTGATGTGGATTCCCAAAACTGATCCAATATAATCGCACAACATTTCAAAAGTGGCTTTGGAGGTTCTAAAATGTTTGTAAAACATCAATCCATTATGACCCACATAAATGACATACTGGTTATTACTTCTGTGTACAAGGGATGTGCTGTGGCTGCAAAACGATTAAATGGTGTTTTACGATGTGATGTTTTCGTTTTCATCATTAGACAGCACAGAATATAGACACATTTGATGGTAGACAAAAACAAATACAATTACAGTAAAAAGTAGCTGTAACTAATCGGTTCATAGCTTGTTGTTATGTTATTTCTGTTTCAGAAACCTACTGTACATGCTGTATTTGGTTGAATTCAGCTGATGGAGGTACATTTAATTTGCATGTTTTTTGCTTGACATTTGAACAAGGCTAACGTGGCTAACTCCTTTTTCCATTTTATTTCCTCCCCTTCCTTGGTTTTAAGTAAATCCCTTGTTGATTGCGTTTACCCGTCTATTCTTTTATGTAAAGTATTGTGTTGTCTGCAGTTGGCGCTCCTATTTTCTGTCTCCGTCCACAAACTGACCAACTTTGCGATCCAGCTGTCTTTTGCAACACGGTGGGCGTCCAACCCCATCTTCTCCAGTCATCCTCTTCGGCTCTCTCCACAGCCCTCAGCTTTCTGGAGAGCATGCGGGACAACTGAGGACAAGATCCTGTCTTCAATTACCTTCAAGTCTCTCCACCTCTCTGCAGAATCTCTGTTGCCTCAGTCTTTCAGCTTGGCCTTTTGTCAGTTCGGTAGACTTAATAATGATCTCAGTGACAGATCAAAGTCCTCTGGCTGAGATTTGGGGTCACTCAGGAAGCTGGGAATGCTGCACTGAAGAACTTGACGTTTGCACGGCAATACGCAGTGGATCCTCTCCTTTGGTCTGCCTGTCTGTACTGTATCTATCTGTCTACCGGTCTGGCTGACATCCAGTCAACTGCTCTGAGCATGTCTGTCAGGCAATGTGTCTGTTTGGTCCATGAGTACAGTCAAGTTCATTTTAAGTACTCTTTCCATTTTGGCAACATCTTAGGTGATAAGCGGTCACTGATGAGGCATTTTTGCACTGTGCTCCTCAGAGATCAATAAAAGAGCATAGCCAGCATTCAAATGTTTTTTTTCATTGGATGTTCAGTTCATTACTGTTCATGTTAGCTACCGGGTTCTTATATTTATTCCAAAGAAAACGTTGTTGCTGCTGCCAGAAATGGGGGGAAAAAACATAATTTTCTTCACACCAGGGGATTTCTTACTAGGAAAACCTACACAACAGCAAGTGTTGCGAAAAGTTCTGGTAAAGACCTTCAGGATCCATAGAGGGAATTTGTATTTTCTCATAACAAGTGAGAGTGTGTCGAAATAAATTCCATTAAAGTGAACGATTATGGTTCACAAATGGGTGTTTTCACAGAGGAAACATAGCAGCATGTTTGCCAGTGGATCAGTGCTTCACTCTGCTAGTGCAGTTGGCCTCTGCAAGTATTATCCTTCAGAGGTGCCGGGCCATCAGTGCGTCTGTGTTACACCGTTTCTGTTCAGGTGATGAGATGAGGGACTGTGATCTATAACCTATCAAGCCCCTTATCGGAAATCATTATTTAAATAATTATAAAATATTTAGACCTTATACAGACCGGTGTGTGCCTATCCAAATCATGCCCAATCAATTGAAATTACCACAGGTGGACTCCAGTCAAGGTGTAGAAACATTTCTATCAAGAAAAATGGCGGGTACCTGAGCTAAATTTCAGTGTCATAGTGTCATAGCAAAGGGTCTGAATACTACAATGTGATATTGTGAGGTTTTTGAAATTAAAAATTTCTAAAAGCCTTTCCTCGCTTTGTCATTAAGGGGTGTTGAGTGTAGATTGATGAGGGAAAAATAATTGAAACGATTTTAGCATAAGGCTGCGACATAACAAAAAAAGTGAAGGGGTCCAACAGCAGGATAATAAAAACATGAGTTAGCTATGGAGGAAGACACAGACACGTGGGGAGTGGGGAGATATTTTGACAAAATAGCTAATTTCTCTTAACCCCCTCTCCTTCTATCTATCCCGATTTTTCTCTGTTTCAGTCCCTGTGGGTGCCTCTCAGTTCCCGCTCCCACTATGCACCTCATCCTCTTCTTGCTTGCCACAGTAGATTGAAGATTACTCCTCTTAAAGACATAGCCTTAAGTGGTTGCACATTTGAGCCATTTAGCAATTTGGTCTAATGGTTTCAGGATGAGCTATTTTAGCTGCAAAGCAGGGACAAAGGGACGGAGGGATGGAAGGGGTGTAAAGTACGATGAAATACTAGTGCTGATTGGCTGGATTTCCTTATCCAGGAAGGGGGTCACTGCGGTGTCAACGCTACGAGGGATGGGCTCAAACAGAGATAGGATGATTACAACAAATAGAATTTAGCAGATGGAGAAAACAAGACATGTAAAGTAAGGAGGTTGTTTTAGATTCATAGAGGTCTTGTGTTAGAGCAAAGTCATGGCTAAACTGATATAGTGGGCCTTTTTTCTTGGATTAGGCCCAGCAGGGAGAAATTAATGCTCTCTCTCGCTGGTGTGTCAATTAACCCCCAAACCCTTACTCTTGAAAGGCTTGAAACTTTGAGTTACAAATTCCATGAATCTAGATGACAGATAAGCATGACAGCTCACTACGGACATGTCGTTTTTACGTGTATGTGCGTGTGTGTGTGTGTGTGCGTGCGTGTGTGTGTGTGCTGAAGCTCCTTTGCATCTCCGGTCTGTAATTAGTCACCGCTGAATGAAGCCACGGTTTGAACACTCCTCACTGACAGCCGAGTAAAGGCAGAGTTTGCGTCTTGTTGTTGGAGGACGTCACTCATGTCTGCACACGCACCGATGATAAGGAAGAGGTGTTTTTAATACAGTCAGACACACATCACACATACAGACATGTGCTTGTGCACGCACACACAAATAAAGAGTGCTCGGGCCACCTGCAACACAGGACGTCCAAACTACTATCAGCTGCCCTACATTAACAAACCGTGGCACCAAAGCAGTGATGAGTCAGCCACTCTAAACACACTTGAAATGCTCCCCAGACTGGCTCACTGCAGACCAACGGGACAGATAGGGAGGAGATGGGGGGACGATGGGGAAAGGAAATGATGGGAGGAAAGAGGTGGGTTAAGACAAAGGAGAGAGGGAGGGAAGGCAGGAGAGATATATGGGAATGGGGAGGAAAAGCAGAAGAGAATGAGGGAGGAAGGACAAGTCTTTGAAGGTAGAATAGCTGCAGCAGCGGCGGCAGCTGCCAGAGAGGCTGCACTTACCCATCAACCTCTAATCTGAGAGTTATCATCAGGACACAGTCTAGATCTAGAGGCACAAAGAGCCCCCTCTTGGTCCAATTCTCTCTCTCTAATTCATACAAAATACTAACTAATTGTGTTTGAAAACACAGACTTTCATGAAAATGAAAGACATAAACACAGTACGCTGATGCACACAGTACACACATACTGCTGTCAGGCAGAACTAAGAACAGCGTAACACTGGACTTATTCTGTACACTGCTGTTCATCTTGTAACACCACTGCACCATTCCTTATACATGCAACGCTGAGACGCCGCAGACGGTGAGAGCAGCAAAGGCCAGCTCGCCAGCAATCCATCTCCCTTCCTTTCGGACGTCTGTCGGCTGATGAAAAAAAAGGGGAGATGACATATTTGGCCATGGAGACGGGACAAATCCCAAGGTGATCCAAAAAAGCCCAACATGAATGTCTCCATGGAAATCTTGAACTTGACGTTTTCTGTCTAGACTCATGAAACTCACAAAGGATCGGGCCTTGAGAATTAGTGGCCCACGCCATTTAAAGGAATGCAATGGGAGCGTAGGAAAGGAGACGCTGTTCTAACCATCCGACCCAGAGTATAGCTTATCATAATTAACCCTTAATTTTATCCTCAAAACACACCCTTTCAACAGGGCTTTTACTACAGGAGATGCATAATTAATAATAATGAATTGGCATAGTCCACCAGGTCGGATGGTGGCAGCAACAACAACAATAACTCTGAACCGTAGTTGGTCGATCATCTGTTTAGTGGCATCACCTAAACCTCCACACAGTGGAAGAATGTAGACCGCGACCTCTGCTCTTTGGTTAAAATCCACACCGCACATTCACTCCTCAGACCTGCCAAGAAAATAGCTCGTGATATCAGAAACCACGTTATTGCACGAGCCTCCAGACTCAAAATTATCACTAACAACTTCATATGGCAAACCTCGTGGCCTTACATGAATTATATGCTCATTTTAAGATATGCGTGCAGGCCCGATAAGCTTCAGCCAGCCCATGTAACCAGGGCCTGCATTCATCATGGTGTCATGGTTGTGGCTTCTATTTACACAGCATCTTAAAGCAGACGTGCTCACTTATTTGCTTGTTGCTTTTTGCAGCAGTTATTATGGCAGTAACAGGGGTAAGGGGGCTGATGTGTGACACGCTTACATTTCAAGTTCAGGTGAAGGTAGTGCATCTAAGAGACTTAGGACAGGCGATCTAAGGTGGGTATTCTACTATTATTAGAAGCGTTATGAACATGGTGGCTGAACTTTTAATTATGAGGCAGAGGAGGCTGGTGGAAGCTAATCTCTAGTGGCTATTAGTGTCGGGAACTGGTCCTTTCATCTGCAGGCCTTGTATATGCTGTGAGGGGAAGAGAGTGGTGCTAGGACTGCCTGTGTTTACCGCCTGTTTATCTAAGTGGGCATGTGGGGGGCTGGAGGGCCACGGCAGGTCAAACCACACACAGCGAGAGGAGTCCAAGACCCCCGGAGGACCACTAAAAGTGATGAGGTTTTACAACTACTGCTTGGTCTATGACTACTGCTGCTGCTGGACACACACACGTTTGTGGTAACAGACTGACATACACACACCCCTGACTCAGAGTGATGAGAGTTTATTACTACTGTGTTGAGACTAAGTGCCCCCGGGGCAGGAAGACGAGTTGAGGGTTCCTGAGGACCTTAAGGCCCCCAAGGCAAAGAGAGGGAACACACAGCTTGTTACTTTAAATCTGCTGTGTTTACATTACACATTGGGACCGAGATACACTAAGACAATTTCAAGCTAACAATACATGTGGTGTGCAGGCCTGCCTACATCATTTAATAATTTAATAGACAAAGAATCAAAACCTTGAGTGAGAACACTTCTCTTGCAGAGTGTTGAAGATGAATTTCAGAAAGCTGTAATCACAAGCATCAGACTACAAGTGAATTCAATGCTGTTGCACCTATGTTGCACAGTAAGCAAACATATGAGAGACGTTTGCTTCATAGCAGATGGTTATACTGCTACCACCTGTGTGATCTCGATCTGCAGTACCAGTGCCTGCACAGAGGACTGCTTTGTGCCTACCAAGAGAGAGAGAGGGAGAGAGAGAGTAGGGGATACTGAGAAAGCCACTAGCAACCAGCAAATCAAAGGCAAGCAGTCTGGTTTGTTTTCTCACGGTACAGGGCCCGAGTGAAAAAAACGACTAAATAAAATAAACCTTTAATTTGACTGAAATTGGAGGCAACAAGCGCTGCTGTAAGAAAAGGCTGTGAAGTGTGATTTCTTGCGGTTTGGGTTAATCCTGATTGAGGAGCCCCTGAGTTGAAATGTCAGCAATATGAGACTAAAACAAAAATAATTACATCCAGGGTTAATGAACACAACTGCCTGAGGCACGGGGGACTGGAGAGGAAAGGGAGGGGGAGCAGGGGGAAGGGGAAAAAAAAAAAAGATAGAAAGAGAACTCTAAAGAAAGTATTCTGAAGAACAAGTTGAGGGGCAATGTGCCCTCATTTCTCAAACAGAAAGGGTCAAAATCATAGACCTATATTTGTCTTCATCCGAGCAGCTAAACCACCAAGTCCCTTCTGTAGAATAATAAATTGCGAGTGAACAGGCTGGAATTCTGATACAGTGCCGTCCATCTGGGCATTTGCTCGGCCCTGGGTACTATTTCTCCTCCAGGCTAATGACTTTTATGGCTCAAGGATGAAACACAAAGCATAGCATAACACCATACCACCCTTTTAACTACTGCCATGCCCCTCTAAGTTTATACCATCTCTCTCCAAACTGCTTTCATCTTTGCTGTTATGTCTACACCCACTGTCTCAGCTGCGTGGGGAGCTGCACATTACAACAACACCGGCCGCTGGTGCTAGGAGGCACCTGCACCTTGTACTGCTGCACTAATGTGTACGTTGTTTACAAGAAGTGCAAACAGTATATTCATATAACCACGTAAGTAGATGTTTGGTAAAGGGTCCATGTAAAAAAAACCCACTATGTTTCAGTATTGGCAGCATATTTTGCGGCATCTGTGAGAATAAGCACAGAATTATCAATGCATGATGGCGTTGAGACTGTATATGTAAGGATATATACATGTCCTTATGACATATTAGTAATGTATTCCCACCATGTCCAAGTTGAAAAAAAAATTGGACAGAAATGCATCTCAAGTATCAGTTATGAAGTACTTTAATTTTCTGTACGAGGCCAGTTTGTATATCCAGTCATGTTATGTGCGTGTGTGGATACTTCAGGACACTCCACCTCAGTGCATCTCACACTCTGTGCTCTTAAAACTGGCCGCCCCGAGGACAGCTGTTGAAGGGGGATGCGTCGAGGCAAAGAGCCCCACAGAAACAACAACAACCCACATCAAAGGAGTTCCATTGGCGGAACATGATTATCAACCTTTATCCTATGAGTCTACGAGTCCTCCTTCCACCCAAGCATCACTCACTGGCATGGGGAGGGAAGGGAGAAGAGGGGATGATTGGCTGAATACAAGCTGACCACAAGCTGATCCCTCGCTCTTGTCTTCCTTTTGTTTTTCTTTCTACTTTTGACTATTTAACTCTACTTCCTTAAAGCCCTATACTGTAGATCACCAAAGTACGCTCAGACAGAGAGACTTATCTATCCATCAGGTCCTCCAAGTCACATCACAGCCAGTCATCTCTTTCAGCTCCAGAGGAGCGTAGTAATAAAGACCAGACAACAGGCTAAAATGACTGGATCTCTTATTCCAAGCCCAAAGGATGGTCAACAAGGGTCCGCAGTGCATTACCTAACTTTAAAGGATTGTGTTCAGCTTGTGTTTTGGTTGCAGTGAGGTCAGGGTACTGAAACAATCTTGGATCGGACGGGAGATAGTGTTGCAAAATAGGGAGTTCTGCCACAGCAAAGTATCCAAGACATGGACCTGACCCGCATGAAGTCATGTACCTGGCTTATAGGTTCCCCGAGGGGGTTTAGACCTCTATTATAGCTAATATGGAGCTGTTTTTATGATGAATGGGTCCCCGTTTTGTTTATCTCATGCATGTGCACAAGGACGTGCGTGCGACGCGATACACAGTCATACCAATAGTGTCACACTATTCCATAGATCAACAGAATGCGTCAACCCACCATGATAGGCTACAATGTGCCAGCAAATGCAGGGAAGAAGAAGACTGCAAGCTAGTAAACAATGCTGGATTGCATTTAACACGTTTGTCAGGCCGCAAGGATACACACAACGTGTTTTGGTGAGTAACACTGAATGTGACCATAACTTTTTGTTAGTTTACAAGAAAACTCCACAGGGCCCCTTTAAGCTTCATGACAAGAAGAATGAGGAGCACACTATACAATCATAATTTGCATGTGGATGACAAAATACACAACACCAGCTACAGTATTTAGGTAATGTCTCTCAGTGAGGCAGCAGTCGGTCACAGTTCACTGTATATCTTAAAGTCATGTTTCAGGATATCGTTCTAGGTTGTATGTTTCAGACGTGCTTCAAGTTAACAAAACATTTTTACCAGTATTCATATTAAATGACACACCATTTTCCTGCAGCTGCTAACAGCCAGAAGGAAACAAGCTTGGCAAAACACTGACCACATCTACTTCATGAACCTTGTGCAGCAAAAATAAATGTATACTTGCAAACACACATGCCATACACAAACGCACGCATGCACACAAGCACACTCAAACACACACGCACAAGATTGTAGTGGAATAAAAATGTGCAGTCAATGCTGTGGATAATGGGCCTGACGTCAGGCGGACCTATAAACCCAGCTCAGGTGTGGGTTTATTTTTCTTGGACCTATCAGATAAGTCATGAAATAAGAATCTCACTGACAGACTCACGGCTAAACAATAAATCGCTACTCACACTTTCAAAAATGTTAAGTAGAATTGCTGTTCAAATAAACCCTGGCATCTCCTCAGGCACGCAGGCTATCGTGCCATCTGACACATCTCCCAGTCTAACCACTACCACTGGTGTAACACCCACCACTGGAGCCATACAGTGTATGTCAGGGCCGCTGTATCGCCAGTCCGCCCCTCTGCAACGGTGCAGGACTGCTGCCGGGGCAGAGAACATCTGGACAGGGCACGAGAGGCGCTCATTCATTGTGAATTTAAAAAAACCCACATTGAAATGTTTTACTCACTCGCTGTTGAGTCATCACATGGACATTATGAGGGTAGGAGTCTGCATTACAAAAATGATTACTTTATGTGCCTTTGGGTAAAATGAGCTAAACATTTTCAAAATGCTTCATTACAGTATATTACAGCTGCATACACCCATTTATAATGCAAGGTCTGGCTCTGACATGCTCTTGGGTGGACCTATACTGTAAGTGGATGTAAGTTCCACATGCTGTATGTCCACAGTTAAAATGACAATGCAAAAGACTGTGTGTCACTCCGTCTGTCAGACACTGGGAACATGACACTTGAAACAGCTGCATCATTCTTTTTTTTTTTTCCAAATTCCAATTAGCTTTATTGGCATGACAGATCAGACACCTATATTTCCAAAGCAGTACAGAAAATGATTAATGTTGATTGATTGAATAGATGATTAGCAATAAATATACAATTATATGCGCATATGAACAGTCATAGAAAGGAATGACTTCAGTAGATGGAATAACATGGGCAGCTGTGATACTTGAACAGATGTAATCACCCAGAAACATTTACTACAGAGCTTGTTTCTCTTTGTGCATGACAACAGTCGACATATTGAGCAGCTAATAGTGCACACTGACTTTTCTCTCCACATAGTTACGGCAGTTTCTGAGGATCGGGGAGATGGATAAAAAACAATCCTTTTATCTCTCACAGTATAAGAAGTGATATTCTGTCTCAACATCTCTTTTACGACAAATTAACGTAATCAGCATTGCTTTCATTTCATTCTTCAGACATTACTGCAGATAATTGTCAGATCCTATGTGTACTTACTAGACTGAATCCAAACTATACGCTTCAGCCCTCTCTCCAGGGCTACTGTTAACTTCTGGCCTTTTCACATTTTGGATTCATTGACACTGAGGCTGTCCCCTGGTCCTGACCCCCCACTGGCCTCCTCTCAGGTTTCTTCTCATCCCAACCCACCATAAAGTTAAGGGAGTGTGGACATAATCTGTGGAGCCGCTGGCTCACCCTACGACGACCTGCCTCAAATGCTTTACTACGCCTGATTACATCTATTGCTGTCAACCACAAAGGAGCCCCCAGGAAAGGTCCTCCCATGATACCCCAGAAAGATCTGCTGTGGTTGGGGTGCATCCTACATAATACACCACGTGTCATGGCCTGGAGAAAGGTGCTGGGCAAAAAAAGGATGTCTAGGCTTTGCCCTGATACCAGACTTTGATAGGTGAGGAGACAATTGATCAGTGGAATGGCATCATTACATTATATGAAGCTGAATTCTAATATCTTATTTCTAAGGGTCCAAAAGACGGATGTAAATCGTGGTAGGGCCGCAAGACGAAAAGGTCAGGAGGAAGAACCTGTCGTTAGAAAACATCATAGTTTAAATTAGGTGGAGACCGAGAAACCAGACTGGAAAAGTTCAACGTAAGGACCAGACTTTCATGTCTGGTTCAGAGTATAATGAAATACTACTGCAATTTCAAGACACTCACTTTGAACTCTGTACTGTGATCTCAAGTTGTGATAATTTCACAGAGTAATGCTCACGGTCTTTGTAAATAAAATCAACTCGAAGACAGGCTATTATAAAAATCAGCCAAAGACCACATCTGATGAAAGAAACACACTACAAAATATTGCTTAACGCGGCCATAGACACAATTTATTGGAAAAGAAAAAAATCTTTTAATCTTTAATCTTATGAGCAATACCCATTTAATTAAATAAAGCTAAACAAAAAATCAGCCATTGTTCACATGGAACAAAATATATCAAAATATAGAACAAAAGCCACAATTTAAAAAAACAATATCTAAAAGATGTATTGGGGGAGTGAGATCTGAATCAGAGTTCATAAAGTTACACCTGAATTTAGAGAGAACGGCTGACAACACCCGAAAGCCTCGCCCATTTTCGCACATAATTTCTCCTTCTCCCCTGCATGTTGGTCAGTAATTACGAATATATATCATGACATTTCTACCATAAAGCATCTGCGTTGTTAACCAAGTGTAGCTAAATGTTGGCAGTCTGTAGGGGAGTCATTTCCGTAGACGCCATGTTAGTTAAAGCAGCTATTATGCACTTTGCGGGAACACAATGCCGTAAGAGGGAGGTGAGATATGGAAGGCTGCATCATTTGTTACTTACTTCTAAAAAGTAAAAATGACTCATGCATGAATCAAAACAAAGTCCACAAATCACAGAGTGCCTCTTGTATTGCACAGCAGTAGCAAATAAATGCACAGGGAATCACAAACAACAGACCACTGAGGCCCTGACACCATCAGTCCCCCTCAGCCTTTTCACAATTCAAGTCAGTAACGTTTGGCCTGACCATAAACAAATAAGGTATTGCCAAAAGCACAAAATTACAAAGGGCTGACAGAAAGAATATCGAGTAAGAAAAATAATTAGGCCTATCGAAAGTAAAATAACAAACAGTGTCAATATTATTACAGACTTTTACTTATTTCTCTCTATCAGCCTATTTCTCCCCATCATTCCTTCTTCTGCAGTCAGAAACACAGACACATCTGCGACCCCCTCACCACCACTAGAGCTGAGGTTTATTTGACTAGAAAATTACCCTCCTCATGTTTAACATATCTCCAATATTGTCATCACCAAATATTTATTTGTAAAGGAGAGGACCTCTGAATGGCCACATTCCTTCTGCTTCGCAGCAGATACACAACGTTTTGCCAGAGCACACAAACGCATGCACACACACATGTGCACACACACAGAAACACATGCCCACAGCCAAGGCTAGATGTGTTTATGAGAGAATTTCACACAACCATCTTGCATATTTATAAAGCGCCTGTGTGTACTTGCCTGGGTGAAAGTCAGCTCCGTTTGGAAAGTGACTGTGGGTATTTGCATGATCATGGTGATTTCCTAAAAAGAAATTGGCCCTCTCCCCTCCTCTTGTGTAAACTACTGCTGAGCTCCCTCCAGATAATGTGACTTTATCATTTCCTCAGAGGAAAGCTGCTCAATGCCAGTGAGAAATACAGCATGGCTATATTATATGCCAGAGAGTGATCATATTATTACGCAGTGATTAACAGCACAATTCATTTCTTTCACAATGACGGTGATTTTTTTCGCATCACATCACACACACAGATATCAACTGAGGCTATGTCCACAAGCAAGCCACAACAATGTGTCTGTGTTGCTGCACTAAGACCAAGGAATCATTTATTAATAAGCTGACTCAAAATGACACCCTTGTTTAATTACTTACACGACATTAAGTCTTTACCAGACTCCTGAACTCTTGACCACCTTTGCAAGGTCATACAGACCTGCATATGTCATCCAAACTTGGCCCTATTAAATAACTATTAAATAAAACACCAGGGATTACTCGGAGTATTTGTTTTACTCTGTTTCATCAGGCTGAACAATCAATCCCCAAATCATTTACTTGATGTAGTCATTTTGCCCAAGGGGGTGGTCTACCATCAACTTGACAGTGGGTGGGGGGGGGGACTCAACATAATAAACAGCACACCACAAGGGGGCAGTGATGTAACAAGGACCTGGGAAAGGTCAGAGAGGCTTCCTCATTAGGAACTGACGGGGGAGCGAGAGCGGAACAGAGAATATGGGGGCGGAGGTTGAAGGAGAGAGGAGTTTAGGTGGAGGACAGAAAGAGAGACAAAAAAGATAAGGCAGGACAAAAAAATGTAAGTGTTAAAGAAGGGGAAGAGGGGAAAAAGGGTAAAGCAGAGCAAGGGATGTCTGAAAAGAATTTAGGATAGTTATGGCATATATACAACTGTAGAGAGAGCAGGAAATAACACCAAAGATTAAGGCCACTGAGTGTCAAACAAAACCACGCTGCTTAAACAAGAGGAGTCCATGTAAAGACCACCCAACTAACTCTCACCTGGAAGATAAAATTGAATTCAATTGGTAAACAGAGTCAAAATTTCAAATTAACTGACCAATAACAGCAACCTGACCTTTCCACTCCTTGAATATAGCCAAACATCCTAGCGAACCACATCAAACAAGAAAATATTTGAGATAGTGTACTAAAAATATTAAAGCCTGTCTGCCAGCGCCGTCCTTTGAAACACAGATGTGCACACACACACACACACACACACACACACACACACACACACACACACACACAAACAAGAACTATTGGCCTCCCAGAGAGCCGTCCAAGTAAAACCACAGGTCCCAGAGGGAGGCGCCCTGGTGTCTCTGTAGTGACCCATTCCTTAAACAGGCCTGAAGGTATTACTGCTACAGCAAGCTCCTGGGTCATGAATGCACTGCAGAAGGAGAGGTCTCTATTACTATTGCTCTCCATACCACACGTATGACCTCCTGGACAGTCCCACTGCTCAGCAAACCACAACGGTCACGTTTGTGGCCTATCACACACTTTGTGTGTAGGTTTGTTTGTTTTTGTTGCCATCTTACCTCTTAATCTATGTACTTGCTTACACCAATGTAAGCCTCAACTGTCTGGCTACTACATAAAAGGCAACAAATAGCAGCACTGAATCAGAATATTTCTGGGAGACACTAATGGAAACATCGCTAATGGGAAACTTAAAAACTTATTTCACATTCCACAACAAAGATATCCTCGTTACACTTGTTTACTGCCTGTATGCTTTTCTTTCAAACATTCTGCCCTGGTTCATACCATTTCTGCCACAAACACTGCACAATTCCCAGTGTCTATGTGTGTGATATTTTTCCAGCCCAGATGTCTAAGCCTTGGCCTGTTTGTTTGCCTTAATACCCCATGCTGAACTCCCCAATGCTTTACATGTCTCTCTGCCTCATATTGTTTTTCTCTCTGCCTGCCTGTCTTAATGGCAGCCTACAAGGGCAAACCACAAAGATGAAAAGCCCAGTGACCAGTGCAACACATGTGGCGAAGCAGAGACACACACTCATATAAAACCAAGTATTACTGTAGTACTTGCTACCAAACCGCAACCAATTCCATCCAAACTCGACACACACTCACCCCACCCAATGCTGCGTCATCCTGACAAAGCGTGGGCGATAAACAATTCAGTTTAGGGCAATCATGCAAACACATGAGAAGCTGAGAGCAATCCTGAGTCAGAGAAGCCAAAGACCGTTGTGCTTATCGGTAAAAGTCTTAAAAAATAACCAAAAGTGAACAACTGTACAACAACGTTGACATTATAGCGATTAATCATTTAGTTCCTTAAAAAAAAAAAAGTCAAACCAATCAAATGACTCCTTTAGCCCTTTAATCCTTCTCCGCATGTCTTCCCCAATCCCAATACAGTAATTGGGTTTTCTGCAGCATTTTTGTGTGCTCACTTCAAAAGCTGCTAGTAATTACTCACATGCATTAAAGTGGAGACCACAAACAGCCATGATGCCACACTCTTTTCAAGTTCCAAATGGTGTTTATTAAGCCTCTGTTTCAAGACCAACTTTTTAGTGTCCATAAAGTGGAGCATTTTAGCTCAGTGGCAGCTTGCTGCAGTTGCCTGTGTCCATTGTATTCCACTTAGTGTGCAGACTTCTACATGTAGAATGTTTAATGATGTAGCACATCACAGGTTTGTCATCATTTATTCTGTGTACCTATTTAAAGGAGTCAGGATCAGTTATTTATCCAGCAGCACCAAAGCAATACTATCATACAGTGCTTGAATCAGGAAAGACTGCTACATAATTATTTCATTTGTTAGGATGTTGACTCAATACTGAGGATGACCGTTGTGGTGGTGTGTGAAAGGGGTTATATTATTATTATATATATGGTAATTTATTCATATACATATGAGGACACCTTAAAATATATAATAAGTACTAGAGGTGAGCCAGTGTGAAGCTGTGATCCATTATCAAGAGTGTCAACCAGCCAATGGAGTGAGACCATCTAACCATTGTCTGTCTGTCAGACGACCGTCTCCAGCACCCTGCTGCTCTAGGCTGTACTTTCCCTCCCTTGGCACGGGTGACCCCATGTTCACACCTGGGAGGGGTTCAACAATGTCTCTAAAGTGTCCCTCTACACCCCTGATACCCCGGTAGCTCTCTGTCAGGCTGCTCTGCGCCCACACGTTCACCCTACCACCTACTGTGTGGGCACCAGCTGAGTGGATCTGTTGGATGTCATGATAAGGCATCTTCCTTTCAACAAGGTCTGCTCAGCTCAGATCCCTGGATTACACTAGATTACGCTGGATTTAGGCAGGCAGAACAGATCGTGGTAACCCTTAATTCTAACATAATAGATCAATACATGTGCTGACCATATAAACATAATTCTAAATCTACAGATAAGCTCCAATTTTCCAAATTGTCTATCTTTGGCTCCGGGCTCTGTGGCCTCTCTAGCTTCCCTGTGGCAACGGAGGAAGCCCCTGTGAGGGTTTCTGATAGCAGAGAAGGACTGGCGGCTGATAAGAGAGGTGTGAACAGCAGTGTAAGCTTGTCACTGCAGGGGGCTAGAATGACAGACCATCAGAGGTTAGAGGGTTACAAGGCCGGAGGACTGGACGTCACAGAACTGAGCAGTGTTACATCTAGCTGTCATCACAAATATCTTTCTTATATATGGGAATATGGCTACCTATGCAAATGTGCACGTACACGCTAACATTTGTGTTTCTTTATACTACTCTCTCTCCTGAGGGTCGCTTTTACTGAAATTATTATGCATCATGGCCTCCTGTTGTCTATATGACTGCTGAGAGCTGATGGGTCATGTTTTGTTTTTTCTTTTGATATTCATATATTGTTAAAATCTTCAAAAATAACACCTGTCTTTGTTATTTTGGGGATTTGTTACTGAGAGCCATGGCTATGATATATTTGGTCCTAGCTGGATTGACCAAATATTAAAACACATTATTGGACATATTATTGGAATATTTGATTCTTATTACATATTATTATATCTTATTATTTATACATTTGAAGACGTACCCTCCCTCTTTTTCAAAGTTGACTGTTCTGAAATAAATCAATTCAATGATTTGTGAAGCACAAATAATTGGCTGTGTGTTAATACCTAGATGAAGCTTTTTTGCTGATGTAGGTGTGGTAGGTATGGCAAAGTGATAAAATAAGCACAACTAGATGGAGGGTTGACATGGCTCTAATAAGCTGAGGTTGAGGGCAAGTTATGAGGGTGGATCGTGGCTATGTTTGGCAAGATTACTATTTCAATTTCCTGTTTGATAAATATTTATATTGAAATAAATATTTGACTGGAACTGGCCTATCTTGGAATATACTATGTCGATGTGAGTTGTTTGGGTCCACACCATTAGGAGTATTGCTAGGACTTGATGCAGCACTTTATGCAACTCTACAGTTGAGTCATAAATCCACCATGTGATTTATGACCCCCCCCCCCGCTTCTTATCACACTGTCGCACTACCCCTCCCCTCCACCATCCCACCCCCCCTACACGTTGTGGAAAAGCACGACAGTATGACCTTTGACACCTTAATCAACGGGCATTAAAGAGCCTCTTAAACAAAACTGACGGACTGGGCAGATTGGACTGACAGGGCGACTGACTGACTGGCCCAGAGGCTAACAGGGATCCAGAAGCAGCGGCGCTGAAATGCCGTCGCCAACACATTGGAGGTGGCAGAGGTGGTGGGAGAGTGCTGGCCATCACAGGGCTTACAGATTAGCCGGGCTTATTAGTTCAGTATAGGGACCTTCCATCCTCTCAGGATTGTCACACGTCGCTTTGCTGCCTTGCCCATTTAGGCCCCGTCTCATAGAGGCAGAGTCCCTGTCTGTCACACACAGATGGAGGTGAAAGGGTGAGGGTGATTCAATGATCCTGTAATGTTGGAGAATTTAACAAGAGCCGTGAAGCTAAGCAACAAAAAGGCACACGAACCCGGACACCCACTTGCGTCAGAAAATACTCACAGACACACATGCGCCAAAGCACAATGGTTTTGTGCAGACTGTTCTGCTCCAAGATTTTCACCACAACAAAACTCAGCATTAGCACATGTCTACATAGATAAAAGACTTTTCCTTTTGAATTTTAATGATTTGTAACAAGCGGTAAAGTGACAGCACTTGAAAAATATGCAAAGTGCACCAAGAGGACAATGGTGCAGTCACAAAACATGGCGATTAATCAGAGGGAAAATGAGAATTAGATCAATGTGTTGATATAGCTAGGATAAAGGAGCAAAAAGCCTATAACTTATACTTAAAGAGGGTAATATTTCTAACTCATGCTCCAGTGTAATAGTGACCAGGGTAGGGGTCAACTAACGGTTAGTCCACCAAAGGGATTTCCAACAAATCCACTAGAGGTGGTGTTTCCCTTAAAAACTGACAAAAGTTGACAAAAATATGTGTTGATACAAAACAACGTATGAAGATAAAACACATGACTAGACGCCACGTTGTGTCACAACAAGCTTCACGCAGATTTTAATTTAGTCAACAATTGCTTGTGAAAAGCAAAAACAAAAACCTATTCCGTCATAGCACAAGGTGTTGAGGCCCGAGCCCAGGAACGGCTTCTCAAGGTATCGGAGATGCTGTTCGGTAAGGATGAAGACTGACAACATGGTCAACTCATTGTGGATTGCATAATGGCTTATGGTGCACAAAAGTGAACCAAAATTATGACTTGTTTTATCATAAATATTGATGTAGAATTTGTGCTGAAAATCTATTATCCATATCTCATAGATGTTATTTACGGAGTAAGCGCAGAGTCAAACCCAATTTTCTGTATGAGGTAACAGACCCCTGTGTATTCTGGCCTACAGCATGCAGAGCACCACACATGTAGACAAGACATCTATCTCCCTGTGTGGAGAAGCAGACTGGATTTAGTGTCTGCACCTGGCCAGAGATCTTCTGCCTGTCTAAGAAAACAGGCCTCACAGTGACACTTTAAAACATAGCAGACTCATTCAGCAGTCAATCAGCAGTCTTCGCTTCCTTCCCTCATGCTATCTGTCACAACCCCTCCCCTTCTCTGCTCGAACACACTCATCCATTATCATTCTGATTCTCTTCATTGTTAAATATGACTAATGCTGTGTCAACCTCTCATGATACTGTGGATTCACGAGATGAGGTTTCCGTAAGTTGCCAAATCTCGAGGCAGATGAAAGACTTTCCTAAGCTGAGGGGCCGTAAACAAAGATTCAATCTTTCATTTCATGAAAAATTATAGCGTGAAAGATCGGGTGCAAGTAAGTCAACGAGCAAATCAGTGTTACTTGAACATTGATACCACATCCACATTCAGACATTCAGATAAAGTGTGCTGCACTGTGATGCTAAGTTAGTAGTTAGTCAGAGATTCCCTGCAAAATATCACATCCTCTGTGTCCTTAAAGGCTAAAAAGAAAATGGACTCACACAAACACATACCACCCCCCAAACCCTCATCTCCTTTGGGACAGGCTTGATGCCGTAATGACCCTTAACTACTTCCGTGCTGCAAGGGGTTGACAGAGCCTGAAGTTGAGGCTTCATCCTGCGGCGGTGTGTGTTTTGCGAGTCATGAATGCATGTTAATGGGGTAAAAGCTTCTTGTATGTATTGGTGCATGTATCACATATGTTACATATGCGTCTGAGCTTAACCATTCTCTAGCGAGACATACTAGGCTGCATGGTCTAATAATAATAACAATACCTTTATCTATATAGCACCTTTCAAGAGCAGACACAAAAGAAAAAAGGAAAAAGAAAAAGAAAAAAGCCATTAACCCATACAGACAGGAGCCCCTGGCTGCTACTGACCAACGGGAGCACAGCAGAAACTCTTACCATCTGTAGAAGTTTAACATACAGTTCAACACATGGGTACAAAATAGCTACACACTTCCCATTCACCATGCAACAACAGCAGGGAGCTTTAAGTGCACCCCACTGCTTTCATCTCACCTTCAATCAGATAAATTAGCTGCCTGCTGGTTAGTGGCCAGTGTGCCTCCTAATTCAGAGGGTTTTACGCCTTTTTCTCCCCCAGCAGGACAGAAAGTGCTGGAAACCGTATCAGGTAACATCTTGATACCAGAACAGCTCCTGCTCAGCCCATACTTCACATCAGCCTAAAATACATCCACACAGACAAATGCGATATCCAAACACTTGCACCCGTTTGGACACATACATGAAACCACTGGGTTGCAAGTGCAAACACATTCATACTGTATGGGGCCTATGTCAGACGCCTTGACTGCCTTTCCTTAATGGTGCTGTCAACCACAAAGCTGACAGGAGGCTCTGAGGTCCGAGGCCCCGGAGCAAAGTCTGCACCTTGGCTGTGAAACTAAGCCTCACAGAAGCAAAGGATGTAGCCCCTAGGCTGGGTGTCAAACCTCCATCCCAGTCCAGACAGCCCATGCAGTCTGAAAGCTGATTAAGCTAATACACACTGTGGGTACAGACACACATTAGCCACAGCTTTCAAAACAGCAGATCATATTCCGTGCTAAAATGTTTTCCTTATTAATTTCGGTAATGAGTGCGTTGCCAGGTCGGTCTGTCTCTGACTCCACGGCCCTCCCTCCCTCTCTCTCTCTGATCTCACAGAGATCTAGATGTCAAAAAGTGTGTTTATGAGTCATGACATAATGACAACCTTTTGGTTTTGGGCAGAGCTCTTTTTTGGCACTATTATTTCTCTCCCTGTGAAAATAAAAGTAATCCCAGAGAAGCAAAGGGTGTCAGTAACCCCAGAATGCTGATGCTGCCGATAAGGCCAGAGTGACTGATAATTTGAAACACGGGTTAGAGTGAAGGCACAAGGTTAGAGGAAAGTAAACAGAGGTGGAGAAGCTACAAATGAGCAAGCTTCATTTTGTGTCAAATTGACTGTCACCAGTGCAAAAGTTAGGAAAATACGGTTAGGACTGCACTTGCTTGGGCCTATCTCTAAGCGATATGATGTGAGAGGGGGGAGAAACAAAGTGCAGAAAAAGAGGCACAGAGAACAAACAAAGGGGTGCTTAGAGTCAGAGAATGACAAGTGGCCATAAAAGTTTAGTTGAGTTGAAGATGACCAGTCACAAGGCCTTGCATGGCCTTCAGAAACAGTCAGGCTCGGGTTACCAGGGGAGGCTGTGGGGGCCAAGGGAGCAGGATGCTCTTCTCACCCAAGACACCATAACTCTCTCTGGGCCAGAGCCTCTGTCACTGGATGCCTGCCCTGGATGGAACTCCCAATCACCTTCCAAATCTGTTCCCATCGACAGCTTCCATTAACATTCCTGCCCAACCTGGCAGGAGAGTGAATGAAGGTTAAGTGGGGTGAGAGGGTGGGGGGTAAGAGACTCGGGCCAGGATCAGTTTTAAAGTTTGAGGGAGAAGAAGAGCAGATGGGCGGAGGGCGTAAAAGGAAGAAGAGAGAGTCACAGAGGGAGGGTGAAGGGGTGCGATGACCCAACTGAAGAGCCGAGGGAGTGATGAAGAGGAGGAAGGGGTATTGCTGAGCGGGGCAGGCCAGCACAGGGATCTGGACCTGGTCTGTATACTCCACTCTGAGTGCAGAAGGACACACTAAATCACTGACAAATAACACCACTTACAGGTCTGCACTGCTGTTGCAAAGATCTTCTGTCTGTCTTGTGACTCCTGACGTTCCAGGTCAGCAGTGGACAGCGGAGTGAGCAGGCTGACATAAACCAGGCTACTGAGCACCCACTCCCTCGAGAATTATTGACACCAAGGTTATCAGTGTGGAAGCAAAAATTAAAATCAGTAAATCTATCATTTGATATATCTCAGGACATTGTTTCTCTTAAATTGCTCGCTGCCACTCTGTCCAGGGTCCTCATGCCTATTTGTTTGTGTACTTAACTACAAAGCTGAGAGTTAAAAGGTCCCTCTGCGCATAATGTATTTGAGTTTGTCTACAGTGGCATGAACAATCGAATGAAAATGAAAAATCTACAAACATACAGATAAGTGTGGATCACAACAAACTGGATCACCAAATGCAGAGAAATTCACATGTCGCATTCATCACCAAGGTGTCTTAGCATAAAGGTCTAGGTTGTTTAAAAAATGGACCGGTTGATGCAAACTCTTTATTCAAATGTGAGAAATGTATAAAAAGAAGAAAAGTCCAATGCAGACTGAAGCCCCCTTTGCACAGCCTTTTCAAGGCGGAAATGTTGGGCCGTTAAACCTGAAGCGGAGGTAGTAACGGAGCCCAATCGACGTCTGTGTAAAATGGGTGAGCCAGCACACTAGACACAGACGCTGTGGTGTTCCACGTCACGCCTCTTCTGCTTCCAGAATGCCGGCATGCCGTCTAAAATCACACACTGGGGCAGCATCGTGACGCCGTTGTTTGGCTCAGTGTAAAAAAGCAAAGCCGGCGTAGTAGGCAGGTCTCCTTTACGGCAGTATTGCGGGATCTCTTAAAATAAAGCTTTATGAAGGTCTCGCCTCATCCACACTGTGCTCCACAAACATCAAACACACAGTCTAATGCTACAGCTGAGGGTGACAGGAAAGTGACATGAGCATGAGTTTAGAGAAGAGAAGTGTAGCTAGAAAACAAGCAGCAAGGAAACCCCTCGATTGTGATTCAACCCTGAAACCTGGCATTTTGAAGTTGTAATGACATTTGACATTGTGACGTCTAACTTCATCACTGGACGACTGGTCAGTCGTTGATATTTGTAAGAACCACATGTTGAAACACAAGCACCAGCACGTGCTCTTGTCACCTTTTCTGTAGTTTGAACGTGCAAAACGTTACAGATCGCAGCTTTAAATCTCATTTCTGCTGACAGTCATTCTACTGTAGTGAGCTGGTTAAACGTGCATATACTTAGTCATCTCAGACTGGCTCTTGGTTCTTTTATGGGAAATGACGCCAAAGATGTTCCTGTGTGGTCTGGGGGGGGCTCTGAAGACAAATGAGAGTTCTTCATACAAAACAAGAAGAATTACAGAACTCTAAGCAGGGGGAACTGCTTCCATATTTAGCGGATAAATACGTGACGATAGACTGAAGACTCTGAGAAGCCATTTTCTTCAGTCAGTCTGTCACTGGGACAAATCACAGTGGTTTTGGATGATAGAAAGAAGTACAACTTAAACAACAGAGGGCCAGGGTATGCGGCAAACAAAGCCTTGCATGATCTACTTTTTGATCTGTTTTTTTTGTCTTTCTCTTCTATTTCCCTCTAAGAAAGAGATGATGCTAAACTGTGCTCTTTGCGGGCCCCAACAGTGTTTCTGAACACGAGCCAACCCTGAAAAAGAGCCAAAGACCTTGTAATTGGTACTATTGAGAGTCTTCTGTGTGTGTGAATGAGTCTGTGTAGGAATAAGCCAGTTATATGGGAGAATTCAACATTAGTGTGGGTTGTGTCACATTCCATTCTTGACTGAGCCTCACTGAACCCCCTCCCCCTTGGGTCTGGTTCCTACCGGCTGATTCTGTTAATTACTGTGCCTTTCTTTTTTGTGTATTCTGTGAGAATTGTGAGAAATCTCTCTCACCGCCACCACCATCCCACCCAAACCTACACCACAACCCCATAACCACCATTAGCTTAATTAGCTTAATTAATTACATCTTAGCACAGTGCTCCAGTAATAATCCCCACATCAGCATCAAAAGAATTTTCCAAGAATATAAACTCGAACCCCTTCTCACCCCTACATTGCATTTAAACTCCTCTTTCCCCTCAACCCCGTTTTCATCTTTTCATCCTCACCACTGCTGCTTCATGTGGGACTGTACTAACTTTTAATATTTCCCCCTCTTTTTTTTTCCCTTTTGAAGAGCTGGTGCTGCTGCAGTTCCGTGTGGTAACGCTTTGCCCACTGTGTGCACACAGACTGATTTGGGCAGTGCAGCCTGGGAAAATGTGTGTGGAGCACAGAACAGGAGGGGAGCGGAGGTGGAGGAGTGCAGGGGGGGAATGGGAGAAGAGATGAGGGAAGGGCATGGTACGAGGGAGGAGGCGCGCCGCGGCAGCTGAGCTGTGAAGAAGCTAATGGGCTCTCATCCCCTTCCCACGCCCGCCGTGTGTTTTCTGATGGGCACTCAAGCGGCGAGACACATATTGGTTTGGCTACCGGCACAGA
Organism: Enoplosus armatus; assembly: GCF_043641665.1. Lineage (NCBI taxonomy): Eukaryota > Metazoa > Chordata > Actinopteri > Centrarchiformes > Enoplosidae > Enoplosus > Enoplosus armatus. The sequence goes on along the minus strand of NC_092188.1, from coordinate 22,236,943 downwards.
ACTCCAGCCAGCTTGCTTCAATACTGCTTTGCTAGGCCGATTCGGCATCTGTCTGAACTCTGGTTAGCCTGTATGTGACTTTCGGCCTGGAAGAGTATGAATCAGTAACCAACCTCTAATAATGTGAGGAGGTGGTGGTGGAGCTCGCTCATAGTTGGAACAGCAATAATGAGAGATGAAAGACAGAAGCATGGCTCACAGACAGACAGCGACACTGATAAACTAAAGTGGTGCGATGAACAGGGAGCCACCGCAAATTAATGTTTGTCGCTGTCAGCAAAGACGGGAAGGCATTGGAAAGGGAAAATTCTCTGTCACAGGGCAACTGCTAAACCACAGCCTGTCGCATCAGCACATCCGTACAGTTTGTCATGAAGCATCACAAGAGAAGGTAGAGAAAACATCAGTGACATAAAGAGTAAAAGGTTTCTTCATCAAATAATGTAAACCTATGCAATTGCTTTATCAACTTAAATAATCGTTATATAACATTTAAGAATGAAGCATAAAACGTGCATTAAGTATATTCTGACGGTTTGAAACTCAGCACAGCACAAAACACAGTATGCACCGGTACAACTAAATGCCTACCTAAACTGAATCAAATGCACAGAAGACAGTGTTCTGGCCCTCCATAGTCAGTCTGGACATCATCCCCTCTCATTTGCGAGAATAAAACCCCAAGCCCCTGATTAGGTGATCCGGGGAAGCCAATTGTTTTGATTGTGCTGTGTGATGTTTGATCCGGCTGTGTGGAATGTGGCGACCTTTGATCCAGTGACAACATTCAATTAGATAAGGTTAACTAAATTGACCTCCTCCACCCCAACTACTCAGCCCAGAACTGGATAAAGTGTAAACAGCTTGTATGCCACACAGTGAACCAGGGATTACCGCTGTCCACTGTAGCACACAGTCAGCATGCCCTCTCCCATTCACAGCACATACACAACATGCACTTATGTGTTTCTGCTTTAAAACTAGACCAAACTACACTAACTATCTTTCTTTTTTCTACTTCACTTACTAATGATGAATGAAGAATCTTAAAGGATACAGCTGGCAGACTACTTTGAGTTTGGGGAAACTTTTTCGCTCTCCCTCTCTCTCTAAAGAGCTTAACTTGTAATTACTCATTGTAATAACTCTGCAGTCACATGGTAATTTGAAATGATGGGAGTGTATAGAATTGGGGGGGGGGGGGGGGGCTTTTAAGTGGACCTGTGTTAGGCTCTTCACTGAATATCTCACTGACAAACATTAAAAATAAATTGCACCTCAGTGGGAAATGAATCAGGGTGCCCTGGGAATTATATTACGCCCAGTAGCTGACAAGCTAGATCACTATTTTCCAGCTGTTGAGTAACCAAGGGCAAGCACCCCCCCCCCACAAAGAGGAAAACGAGAAATGCAGGGAAAGCTGTAGGAATAAAATTATTATTATACTTTAGGTGTTGTCTCAGTTTGAATAGAACATAAGAAGTCAACATTAAATGAGATGCTACATGCCTGTTGAAAACCTCAAAGCTGTTGCAGAGGACATAAAAGGTCTTCCATCTGTGCTTAGCTGGCCCTTTTGACCCGTGAAAACAGATTTCTTAAAATGTTTTCAAAATTGGATAAAAGGAAAGCTAAGCTTTTCAAAATCCGACATACAGTATGACTCATGTGAGCTGACATACAGCTGCTTTCACAAGTGTCCTGCTCACCTGCTTTATATTAGAGATTGATTTCAATGTGGATGGCAAACTTTTAACTAACATGAAAACATTAAACAGGACAGAAAACGTTCAACACATACATGGCATTTTAAAATGTATTGCATTAGTGCTGGGAATGAAGTTCACACTGGATGCGATAAAAGAGGCCCTCTTACAGGTCTGCTGATGAAATGTAGCTATCCAGCTGAGTCTGGGACAGTCCATTGTCCCTGCTAAATAAACACATGAAATAAAATAAAATAAAATGATAGAGATCATCTTAATGAAACTGAGGAGCTACTATTGTCTCCACTTTCACACGGTGAAAGAGGCTAATTACTCCTCTCTTTCTCTCTGACCCTGCCCTATCTAGACCACAAGTTTTAGAAGTGAAACAGCAGTGACCCAGAATGACCTCTCTTCACACTCAAAGGCTAAATCTTCATCTCTATCTGACTCACTTACACACCGTCATGATGCCTTACACTGACAGCTAACACCAGAAAAGCCTGTAAATTGACCACTGTTCCACTAAGCTGCAGTTAGTCCTGGGTTCCTGCAGTTTCAGCCCTGTCCCAGACAAAGCAAAACAAACAAACGTCCCTGCTTTATCACCACCACATTGTTAATAAGATATCAATTATTTGATTTTTATTCGTTTTTTTTTTTTTTTCATTGATTAATGTTTACATTGCTTGTTCTGGTGTTGCTCGTGTAATGTTGGCTGTATTATGTTTGACACTCCCTGACTTAACAATTTGCTATTTATATTGCATTTTCTGTTTGGTGTATTCTGTTACTTTACTGTTGCTATGACCAACTTCCCCGCAGGGATCATTAAAGTGTAATTTGCTCTCATCTATTCTCCAGTCTATGCACGAACCCAAACCTCTGACCATTTTGAATCTGCAACTGATGCAAAAAAATTATTCTCAGGAGGGATGTAAAATGACCAATGCCAAATGGCCGCATGGGAGCTGTGATATCATGTAAGAGTGGAGGCTAGCCTGAACAGCAGCTTTAGCCCCAGTCACACTCCAGCCCAACCCCATCTCCAGCCTCAGTCCTTATCCCCTTGTACCCAATCTCTGCCCCCTGGCCTTCAGCATCACACCCCAGCCAGGCTTTAAGCACTGTGAGAGTGGCCTAAGTAGCCCAACACTTCACAGATGAACAGCTCCAGTAATGGGCCATGATTGACCTCAATAGCCAGCTCTGAGTGGGTTCCCTCGGGTCTAATCTCCACATTACCTGCTCTGCTTCACACACACTGACTGACGAGACATGATGAGAGCGGTTGCCTTGAAGATTAAACAGATTGTTGAGGAAGTTACAGGGTGCTTAAACAAATAAATACATGGAACAACCTCTTATGGTCTAGTTTCATGCACCTGATTTAACCGAAAATTGAGTGAGGACCCATTTTAATCTTTATGCTGCAAACCCTGGAGTATTTGTACTTTTGGAATATATATACTGTATATATTTTCAAAACACTTAAAAAAAACACTGTCTTAAGTAGGCATTTGTCTCTTAGGTGTTCAAAATGACTTCAGATGAAGTTTTGGTCAAGTCCCAACAGCTACAAAGCTGGTCGCATCACTTACAAGATGAGCTTAAGAAACTGCCTCTGCTGTTTTCTCACAAGGACGTACAATGAATGTATTTTTAGTACCATTTTGTCTACTGTAGGTCTATCAGCCAGAGGAAAGCTCAGGCCAGCAGCTTAAAGCCATCAAGCTGCTGCCTGAGACCAAGCCAGACTGTTGATTTAACACTCAATGGAGTGAGTGAACACATGCAAAGGAGGGAAAAAGAGCATGATAGATGGACGTACGAAAGTACGGCCGGCCTTTGAAAGATTGTAATGGAGGAGGATACCAAGGGAGATCCCAAAATTCACACCCCATCCACGGTGTCAGTGCAACCCACTCAAAGGCTACGGTTTCAGGGAAAAGGCAATGAGAGCATGTGTGGCAAGTGTGTCTGTGTGTGTGGGTGAGTGCGTATGAGCATGCATTACTCAGTGAGTGGAGTGCATGCATGTGTGTGTGTTTGTGTGAAATGGTCAGATCAAAGTCAGGTGGCGCTTCACTCCCACCTGCTCTCATTAGTCTTTGGGTTTACAGGCCCTGAGTACTGTAAGATCCCACCTGTCGCTGACCGCTGTGGACACACACACACACACACACACACACACACACACACACACACACACACAAATATATGGATGACTGTATGGATGTGTCACCATATAAACAAGTAAAGATGTTATATATTCTATGTAAATAGAATGATATACATATCTCTATAAACATTAATCTATACAGAAGACTGGACTTAATTCTGTGCAAACTGTAAAACATTTTGATCCTTCCATCTGTCTAATATGAAAACAGTAATTGAGGAGAAAACAGCTTTAATATCTATTAGGGAACTAAATATGTTTAGTATTACCGCGCCTGGGGGATTCTCCAAGGATTAATTCCATGTAGCTTTCATAATTCCCTCCAATATGTTTAAATTAAGATTAAAGATCACTTTGTTCCCCTATTCCCACAGCTCCCATGGTATGGTAAAGAGATCAAAACTGGAGGGCTTTATAGGGAACATCTTTAACATTTGCTCTGCTCTCAGTGTGCTTGATTAAATGTAACATTTTGAGATCCCAGAGTTCTGAGAAAAGCATAAATCATTGTCTCGCAGCTGCTGGCGTGCCTGGGGAAAACACATGCTATCCCTCACTCTCTCTCTTTCTTTTTGTCTTCTCTATGATCATAAAGCCCACCCGACCCGTTGGTCCCTCCTCCTCTGGTGCAAGTCAGGGTAGTGGAGGGTGGGTGGGGGGGGACACCTGCAGGCTGCCGCTCGCCCCGAGGTTCAGCACAAACCCCAGCTCCTCACACGCCCTCTAGCCCTCTACTCCCTCACACTGGCCCCGTCCAAGGCCCCCTTAGTCTTTCCCATCCATCAGGAGTGACAGGCCCAAGACCAAGCCAAGGCGGATAGTCAGCCAGGCAGCCACTGTCCGGGGATCAAAATGATCAAGCTGTCTCTTGAGTAGCTCTGATAATTTACACTCAGTGTAGCACTCAAGGTCATTTTGAAAGACATGGCCAAGGATTTCTGGTCGGACTGATTCTTAAGGCACTGCTCAACTCTGATTAAATTCACAAATAATTTATAGATCTAATACCAGTCTAGGAATACAGGCATCAGTCCCAGTGTGTGCTAGTGAAGGATGACATGTCCCTGGCTCCCAGCTGGGCCCATGTGGAAGACTAACCTGTGCCCTTCTGATCCAGCCTGCCAACCTGGATTGCTGCCTGCTTTGACTTAAAAGCAACTACCTCACCCCCTGAGCTCCACAAGTCGGACTCCTCCTATAGCTGCCTCGCTTTCTTCTATGTTTTGCTCCATCCCTCTCTTTGTTTTTTCACGTTATTTAATAATGGCATTGATTTCTCATTATTCATTGTGTCATAACAGAGCACACGCATGAATCATGTTTGGTTCTTGTAAAAGGAGGGAAAATGAACACTTGGCTATAGCGGTGCTCTGACACTGCCAAAAAATCTTATCGTTGTTGGGTCCATCTGGAACAACTGCTCATTTAGGAGAAATCATCTGGGACTGTCACGTTGTGACTGCAAAGGGTTAATGGCAAGATATGAAATTACTATACGCCTTTGGATCTATAAAAGAGGACATTTCAAAGCAGAGCTGCTTAGTTCTTCTGCGTTAAACCCACGCCTTTAATTGTCTTTAATTTATTAGAATGTTCCAACCTCAACTCTGTTAAATGAAAACACATTAGTCTGGATCTGCAGGAGTTCTACAAGTGTATAGGGACTCACTCCAACCGCCACCCCTAGCCACCCAACCCAATCTCTTCGTTTTCTAAGTAAATCGGAATTTTGTTTTAATTCACTGGTAAACAATTAGAAAGAAAACAGATGTCACTGGCCATATTTGAAGGAACTTATCTCCTTGGTGAATTAACTTTGCATGAAAGAGCGAGAGAGAAGATTAAAACGTGTCAAAGTTGCCATTATAATGCCAGACGATGCATTCACTTATTTAAACTATCAGTAAAGTGAAAAATTTACATTCCCCAATAAGCTTTGAGGTTTGTTCTAAAAATATTTCAGGCAGACAACTGTGTCATTAAACGAGGCCGAGACAAAAGTGGCGTAGACTTGCATGGAGACTGAATTTAGCCGCCGATTAGACCAAATGTGTTGTATCAGAAGTGACCTCAGAGATATGGGCCTCCAAAAAAAAAAGGGAAAAGGTAAAACATGGGGGAAATGGCTTCTGGGATGAATTAAAGGATCCATAAGGAAAGTGCTGGCAATTTCCAGAGCCTGTCACATCCTCTAAGAAATGAGACAACACAGAGATCACACATACATGACCAGTGGGGAAACACTGAAGGCAAGGCTTCCCTCAACTGCAGTCAATCACACACACACACAACAAAACATGGAAATAAGGCATGTGTGTATGTGAAAACACCATGGCATGTGAGTATATATACATATTCATATATATTATAACACTGCAGTGGCTACATGCTGGTAGCTTGATGTCGATTACCAATAAGCTCCCCCTTCTTCCTTGGATAAATATTATGCTTAGAGAGTTGGGCGGACAGATCCCACAGCACCGCTGTGCTTTGCATTGCATCCCTACGAAAACCAGAAGCGACTAATCAAAAGTAAAATAGAATATAAAAGTTGATTGCGGCTCATTATATCTTAATGTTTTCAGTGTGTCTATGGTGTAAGGAGTTAGCTTTTCTCTTGCGCCCCTATCCAAGTCCTACGCTCGATGTATAATGATCACGCTTTAAGAATTTGCTAAATGGAATCAACAGAGCCACATGGGATGAATAAAATGTGTTTGATGCCAAGGCCAAGTGCTCCAACAATTCAGAAATGTCATGATCACAAAATGTTGAGCCTCTGAGTCGGTCCTATGGGAGCAAAGGGTGCAGCCCATTTAGAGTGGTGCTACTCCACCTTTCATCTCTGGCTGAATGAGGCGTTGCATCCATCATTCCATTAACACTGCTCTAACAGGCTCCCAGTCACCCTCTGGATGACAGCGGGGACACGGGACATGTGGACACACCAAAAGCTTTGATGTAAGGTTGACCGCCATACAAAACACAGACCTATAAGTAGACACCCAAAAATGTCTGCGTGCACACACACAACAACTTTGCAAGCTCTTCCTTCAGCAGCACGCTTGACACAACACACACACACGCAGAGAGAGAGAGAGAAATATTCCAGTCTGGTGAAATTGTTACTGTCAAGCCACGCTGCTGTCTCCAGCTTCGACTGTATTGACAGGCATATTGCAGATAAAAGAAAGATTTCTGGCAGAAATACTGTGTGTGTGTGTGTGTGTGTGTGTGTGTGTGTGTGTGTGTGTGTGTGTGTCTCAGCTGTTTTGTGGTGCCTTGCGTTCAAAATAAAAAAAAAAGAAGTTACTGTTTAAAATGGCTTACAAGGTTTGTTCCTTTGCAACTACCACCAGCCAATGAGAAATCAATGTCCTGTCAGAAGGAGAGACAGAAAGTGCTGAGAGTATTCTAGATGTGAGATTAAAAGAAACCAAAAAGGTTAAAAGACAAAAGAGAGATGCAGACAGAGCGAGAGAGAAAGAACACCAAACACAAAAGAAAGGGGGAAAAAGAGGAGCGTATTAAGGCAGTGATGAGAAGGATTGCAGGCCTGCACTGCTTCACATCTGCTGGAGATATATTCAGTGCTTCTGGGAGTCAGCCCCCCCACCTCCCTTTCACCTTCATCTTCTTTCTCTCTCCCCCTCTTTTCGCTTCCTTTTGGTCTTCTGGTTTGTGTTCAGATCAGGTTTTAATATTCAAAAATATGTACTGTCTTTATGAGCCATTGCATCGCTGAAATAATATGCTCTCTAAATCAAAGTAATAGTCTGAGGCTGTGCACTAAATAGAATTTACCAAAGTTCCTAAAAATATCTATCTATGTCTGTCAGGCTGTAAAGGGTGGAACAACCCCTTGTCAGAAATACAACGTTGCTTTGAAAATCTACTCTTATGTCATAGCAAGTTTCAGGAAATTTATTCAATGACTGTCCTCAAATTTATCAAACCGTGAGTTGCCTATGAAATGTAAGCTTTTCCCTGCCTTACATTTTCAATTTATAGCAGGGTTTTGGCGCTCTGTTCAATAGCAATGGGACAGTGATTGACTGGGTGACATTCAAACAGCAGTGGAATTCCTGGTTAGGGATGACCTCCCAAAACCACTGTCTCTAAACCGTACTTATCTTCTTACTTCACTACACCCTAAGCTACAGCTGTATCTTCTCCTCGCAGTCTGAAACCACCTGAGGCCAGCTCCATCTCCATCTCAGCGCTGACATGTTTAAGGCCCAGGGACCTGATATGATTCAGGGCCTGGTTTGGGGGTTTACGTAAGTCAAGGCCACACGATGAATCTCTGCAGACCTGTATTAAAAGTGATGTACAGTTGTGACTCTGAAGACAACTCTGAAAACAAATACTGGAGGTGTATTGTTTTACACTGTCACCCCAGGCTTCTCCTGTATCTGCTGTTGGGCAGGAGGGGGTTGTGGGATAACAGCCCAGAGTGTACTTCGAGACTTTGAGAGACTCACCTTTTGTCAGCTTTTAGAGACTTGGGAGCAATAGAAGGCCATAACATAGAAGAGACTGTCAAGTACATCTACTTCCATAGGTTTCAATCTTCCCTGGGAGCCCGGTAGAGCTGCCCGATAGGAGAACTAGTTGCAATTGCAGGTGGGGAGGAAAGGTTAGTGATGACATACTGATATTCATGGCCTCATTCACAGAGGAAAGCACTACAGGAGCAATCTCAGCTTGAAAGAACACTGGAGACCATGCTGTATAGATGACGACATACCTGGCTACTGCTGTAGATACATGAGACGCACAGAGTCATTAAATATCCAACTTACTAAATCAAACACTGCAGCACTTTGAGCTTTGGAATCTGAATTGCATTTTTAGTCTTTTGGAAGGGCTACTGAATAATCCCACACCCTCCCTCTAAACACACATGTATACACCCACACACTCTCCAACTGACACCAGAAATACAATCTGTGGTCTAAGGACGCAATCAAACACTGCAACCTGACATCAGTGCAGCCTTCAACAGCAATCCTCGAGTGGTTAGCTGTTGTTAGCCAGCTCGGCCCCGCGCTGACAGAGACTAACGGCTGTTTAGAGAACTCATGCTGCCTGTAAAGAGACGAGGAGTTGCCAACCCTGTCTCGAGGATACTGGAGTGGAAAACACTTATCGGCTTTACTAAATAAATAACTGAAAGGGGGCACTGCGTGACATTATGGGTGGAAGGAAAATATGATGACCAAAACAAACCGAGACTCTTGTATTAGATGAACAATAATTGAGATGGAATATGGACTACCAGTGACTGTCACAAGTCCAAACACCACAACCACGACCGGAAAATTAGCTAAAAAAACTGATATATCAACACAGGACGGTGATTTTGATTCGTGCCACAGAGAAACGCACTTTGATAGATGCGATGGAAAGGGAAAGACAGGAGAGGAGAGACTGTAAGGGACGCACTTAACAACATCTCAGAAGCTTCTACCTGAGTTCCTGCAATCGTCTCCTTGCAGAGGGACCTGAACAGAAAACGCCAGCAGGTCGGGGGCCAGCAAGGATTCCGGCTTGCGAATCTCATTAAGCCAGCGGCTCATATGGAGTTCTTTGGTGTCAGATGGGCCCTGAATCAGAGGAACCAGCTTCTCCTTAACCCCCTCTCCTGAACCTACGAGACAAGACGTAAGGGCTAATTAGTATATTACAAATTTCCCAGTTACCAAAATCACTAAAAATGATTCAAGCGAAGAGGATACAAAAACATGGATTACAAAAAATTAAAGATTATTTGAAGTGCTTTGGGACTCAAAGTTGAAAAGAAGAAAATGAACATGAGCACGTCAGCTGTGTTTTAGTGTCTTAGTCTAAATAATACAAGGGTTGAAGACACTTTGTGCCTAACGGCTTTTAATAATAAATTGTAAATGTTAAAACAAATTACAGCATTTGTCAGCAATTCAAGTAGTTTGTCAATCAGCATTTTGTGTCTTCAAATCAGCATAAGAACCAAAAGACGCCACATCATCCATGTTGAAACTGCAGGTGAAATCTGTGGGAAAAAATGTGTTGCTGAAAATTGAAAATTATAACAAAATATGTCAAACAGACGAAATGCATTGACCTCAAAACTCCCTGTATGTACATTATTTTATGCGTCCACTAACTATGTTAATTTTGAACGAAGAAAATGAATGGCACATGCTGTTTTTTTCTATATTGACAGCTGCAATAGATCTTATAATCTGCCTGACATCATGTGTGCAGTTTGACCTTGTGAACTCTGTGCTATGACACTAGCTCCAATAACATCCTTGCCATCAAAGACATGGCCAGAGCCCAATGACAGCGCCCCAGGAGAAAACAGCAACTGAATCACATAGCTGGAAAGGAATCAAGACAAAGATTGAGCGGGAGAGAGGGAGAGGGAGCGAGACAGAGCGGAGTGTATAAACGCACAAGTTACAGAGAGTCAAAGAAGAGTCTAGTCGGTCTCACTCTCTCCCTCCTACACAGGCAGTAAAGTTTTAACAGGGCACAGCTGCACACACCTGGGGTCCTGGCGCACACTTTTACAGCTCCCACGGTTCCCGAGGCGCATTTCACCGTCGCACGGCTGCAGAACTTCAGCTCCAGGTTTTGGATCGAGCCCTCAAGAGTCGGTGACGGGCCCGGAGACTTCACACCTAATAAATAAAAAAAAAAACAAAGTGAAAATGAAGTGCAGTCCGGCAGGTTTAAACACTGCTGCCGTGGCTTCGTTAAATACTTGATTGACCTTTAATTGTTCTTGACCCTTTTCTTTCCCTCTCTGTCTCTCCCAGGTGCTCTGAAACACAGATATCACCAACACCAGGCCAAGTGTGTGGTGTTTATCTAAGCTCTAGCAGGGATTCTAGTGGCGCCCCATGATAAACATGTCAAATTGAAAAAAAACAAAAAAAACATTTGCATATTATAGTAAGCTGTTTGTTGACACAAGTGAACGGTCCATGAAAGCCACAATCTATATAACACATTTTACTGTAATGTATGATACGCCTTTATTAGCTACTAGTCTTGCTACAATCTATGCCAAGCCCTAGTAAATTTGTTTTATTTTTACATGTGTATTTATCTGTAAGCACAAGCTGACAGGATCTGAAAATTTACTAGGGACACATTTCATTTGTATTCTTTATCCCTCTGGATTTGGAAAGCTTCCTGTGAAAAAATTTACAGTACACTGATGGGATTTTGGTTGCACTGCAGCAAAGTCCCGACATCACAGCCGTATTGTTTTAAGAAGGTGCCCAGGAAGGATATCAACAGAGATTAAAAAAAAAAAACCTTCAATTGTCAAGTGCTTGTTGGGAATGTTTTACAAGTTCCCAGCATATCTACTGAGTTGAATGACTTGAACATTTGAAGTTAAATAACAGGGACTATTAGGAGTATGAGTAATAGGCCAATATAAAGGATATATCTTTCCAATACAATATCCAATACAGTCACGCCGGTATCCAGCTTAGTGTCAGCTACAACTCACCTAACACCAGCATTACATCACAGGAGCCTCAAGTGCTCTTCACTCTATGATTATTTCTCTTAATGGCAGCCTAGTGTGGAAGAACCTCCCGTCTGCCATCTTTCCAAAATGAAACTGTTTGCACTGTGGTAAAGAGTTGGGGGGAGGGGGGGATTACATATTCACCATTATGATATGTCAATGTTATTTCTATGGTGAGAGGCTATTTCAAACACATAACGGGAGGAGGGAGAAATAGCTGGATGGCTAAAAGATACTGTAGAGTTTAGGGAGTTCTGTGCCAAACCGCCTGTTGAGAGAGGAGAGGAGGATCCATCCATCACATGCTACATTCTTCCACAGAGCTGGAACTGTCCGAGGGAATCACATTAAATTCTTACATCACCTGTTCCAATAAGGCTTTACTTCTCAGAATAATCCCCTCTTACAGTGATAGCACTTCATTTCCTACAAGTGTCCACAGCACTTTTTGACTGAGTTTATAACTCAGTGGGGCTTTTTCTGTCAAATGCTGGCCCAGTGACTCTAAGATCAACAAGTCAGAGAGGCAGAATGACAAGAAAAAAGAGAAACTTAAACATTTAATATAAACACAAACACACAAAAAATGGATGAAGAACAAATGAAACAGATGGATTGGATACCAGGGATTTATTGCAAACCGGTGAGTGAGAAGGTTGTATTAATAAGGCACAGATGAGCGGTGATACCAGAGAGCCTATGGAAGTACAACAGGTCATTATTTGGCAATAGTTCCTGAAACTACCAGGAAAAAGCTGGTCTGGACATCTAAAAGCTTTCTTTCATCCACTTTTTTCCTTCCATTTCTTATTATCTAACTCTTCCACCTGTATTCTCCCCCAAACTCTTCTTACTCCCCACCTTTCTTCTCCTCTCTTTCCCTGTCTGTCTGCTCAAATCACCACTGTTCAAATTTTTACCTACTTAGGTAATCCAGTCTGGATGCTGCATAAACAAAGATAACTTGGATAAGAGGTTGTTTTACACCAAACGTAGTACATAGTATTTTTATTTGCAGTTGTTAATCTCATTCAGCTCACAGTTTAAAGGTAGTTTTAATGTAAAACAGCAGGCAGCGTGGATACGGATGGGATTCAAGTGGACACACATACACACACAGCACATTTAACCAAGGGAATTACTGGCAATTGCTAAAAATCCCTAACCACTGACTTCCCTCCTCTCCCTCTCTCAGACAAATTACCCAGCAACCTCTTCACCTGCTGTCTGAGAGGCCCTCTATCAGCCCAGATGGAAGATGGGAACGTTAATAACCCTCCCTCTGTCTCCCTGCCTGCTACTTAATATATCTGCAGGTCAAACAGAGTTGCGTGTGTCTCTCTGTGGCTTTGCTTACCTGCTTCTCTATCAAATAACAAAATGACACTGTTGAGAAAATGATCTGCAGGTTCTGTCTCAAGCTAGTGGTATTTTTAAGAATTAAGGAAGATTTCGGAGGGGGGGGGGGGGTTGTCTCCACTTCCCACTCTTGCGTTGCTAAGTGTGTGTTTGTTTTGAGAACATACAAGCACGAAAGAGAGACAGATTTTCCTCTTGATTTCCTCAGTCAACTCAAAACTAAGCCTGTGGTGTAGAATATTGTTTCAGGGGGAGAAAAATCGTTTTGTTGTTGTTTTAAATAACCTTTTTTGGGGGGGTAGAAACCAGGGTACAGAGTTGAGTTACCATGTTGAAACACAGATATGTACACACAAAGACATTTGGGTTATTTGATGCTTATTTGATGATCCAATACCAGAGGGAAAGCTGGAGAATGACAGAGGCACTACACAAAGCTAAGCTTCCCTTCCTGGAAAAAATACAGCTGACATACATTTGCCATAAAAGGATTGGCTATTATTGAGTGCATCTCTGTGAACCTAAAAACACATGACCTATCTACCCAAAAAGAACAGACCGTTGTAGAGAATGGATATCCAGATTGACCGTTTGGCTTTTTTCAAAACAGCACTGAAGGAAAAGTGATTGCAACAGTGATGAGTAGGCCTCCACACAGGCTGACTGTTCCCTTGAGTCCTTCATTCTTACTGGAAAAGATGGAGATGTTAAAAGAGCAAGCCAATCTGGAACATGACAGGGGCCGTTCGTTCTACTCTATTTGCTCTTTCATAAATGGCACTAAGGGTATCACTATAACATATCCCCCTTTGCCCGCGTAGATGTCCTAAAGGGCACGGTGCACCTGCTGGGGTGGTGGTTGTTGCGTGGGGGGGGGCTCTGGACAATGTTTTGTCCAGCTGTTGGACTATAAAAAAGTGGGGTACACAGGAAGAGGAAAAACACAAGGGTTGGTAGTTTGTCGACTTAACGGTGGTATTCAGTTTGGTTTCTGTATTTAAGATGCATTAGTGTGTGTGTGTGTGTGTGTGTGTGTGTGTGTGTGTGTGTTTCTGTGTGTGACCGAGTGACGGACTGAGTGAATGTGTGTGGTGCTTTAAGCAAGGGCAGGTGCAAGAAGAACATAAACACACAGCTAGGGGCCAGAGGCTACAGCACTCCATCAAACACCGTGAGGGCAACCATGGGCAGCTGGATTTGCCATCCTGAACACTGAGGGGAGTGTGGAAAATACGAAGGGAAGGAGAGTCAGTAAAGAACTACTAAGGGACAGAAAGAAAAAGAAAGAAAGGATGGATAAAAGAAGAGAGAGCACACACTGATTGGGGCAGTTGGGGATGTGGGGACTGCTTTTTTTGCTTTCTGCATACCTCAATAGTTGGCGTGCACATGTCTCAGTATGTCTGCGTGTGCAGGACATCTGCGGACTTGAAAGCCATGTTTTACACATTCCAACATGTCCTGCTCTCACTGCTGCATGGAATGGTATGGGAAAGTTGACTGCCTATAATGCTAGACCAGGCAAATCTACAGTTTAGATGAAGCACAGTGTTTGCATTAGCCTACATTCACTAAACACCAGAGAAACACTACACAATTTCCATTTCTAACGCTATGGAAGGGGTTTTTTAGGGAATAAGCCAGGACATTCGCATGGGAACACTGAAGTGTCATACGAAGAAGAAGGAGAAGGAAGAAGTCTTCCTCTCTGTGTGAAAAGTTTTTTAATGTATGCTCTTCAACTTTGATGAGTTGATGTGTTCTACAAGGCCGACAGATATGGACAGAGAAGGAGATACAGCATATAAAGACTATGACTTGTGCTAAAACAGCAATTAACGCTGTTTCGATTCAAGTTATCACACCTCCACTCCACACAGTCACATTACAGTCATGAGTGAAGAGTCCCACTACTTTTCAGAAAACCAGTCCCTGGCACGGATATGTGATGACGATCGGCTGACAAGAGCATGCACACTATCGCCAAACCCGAATGGGCAGGCAGACAGACAAAGACAGATGAGAGAGAAGGAAAGAGAGCCTACAGTACTAAAAGCCCCGGCTCTGGCAATGGGCCCACAGCAGCTAGGGGGGCTGACAGAAAAAGAGGTAGACATAGACAGGTTGGGTAGGCCGAAAGCAGCCAGCTGAGCCATTAAGTGCTGATGCAGAAACAATAACTGTCTCTCCTAAGTCAGGAGGGGCTGAAGTAGAAGCAGTAAGTAGGAGCAGGAGGTCTGCTGGCACCTCGCCAAGTACTGACTTACAGCAAAAATAAAGACACATGCAGAGAGAGAGGGACAGGAAAACAGACAAGGTGAACCAGTAGTGGTTTGTCCTGCCAGTTAAAGCTGAGAGGACAGCCGCTTTGGCAGTGGGCAAACACTGTCCGCAGGGGAGACTCATCACTTTTAACAAAATCTCATTTCTATACTGCCAGAAGATTATTCTTAGGAGAGTGGAGGTGTCATAAAGGTGACTTTAGCAGGGCATTAAATGTTTATAGTCAGTCGCTTAAAGAGAGTTTGTTTCCTAGAAAAAAGTGTCAGTTTTGCTACTTCCTACGTGGCTTAGGGCATTTGCAGGGCCTTGCACACAGGAAGAGATCCATTTTACATTTCAGGTAGCAGCAACTGCAAGATTTTTAAATAAATGGAACAGGAACTGGACAGTTTGCATGAGCAGTGATAGTTACCACACAAACACGCACAGCCCCACAACCAGGGTTTCCCTCAACCACGCCTACGTGTACAGAGGAAACATTTCTAACTTGCAATACCTTTACCTTACAATGCAGTTGGGTGGACAGACAAACATCAGAGTAAGAGGCAGGCAAACAAGTGTCTACGCACACAGAAACGCAGCCTAGCCAAGCTGCTTCGAGCACACTGGGTCGAGGTATAAAGACAGTGATGGGGTGTAAGTGCTGGTGGTAGCGGAGGCTGGGGGTCTAATTTCAATGATTACCATCCCCTCCAGGTGCTGCCTGCCTTTCCGTCTGCCCACTAAAGCAGTGACACATGTTCTCCGCACATTGAAACCTTGGTTCTCTCTGCCACCGAATTACCACAATTAAGGAGTCTTCATGCGGAAGCAATTTGGCCAACACTAATGGGCCTAGGCAGTGGGGTTTGGAAGACGGCGAAAAACGAGGGGGGTGTAGAACGAGATGCACAGCAAAACTGAGCGAGTTATAGAACAAGTGAGGAAGATGAGAGAGAGTAAGAGAAAAGGGGAGAGACAGATGTGCGAGACAGAGTGATAGAGGAACATGTGCTGTGACACAGAGGATTCCCGCATTGCCACTTGTAAGGAGATGATTAGCCGGTGGTGAGATAGGCCATTAAAACACAGTTCTGGATGAGAGGGCCTGCCTCTCAATCTCCCATATCCCCAGCCTAATGCTGCCCTGACAAATTTGGTTAGCACAAGAAACAGGGGCATTCTGGCTTTGAAGTAGCAGCCAGGATGGAATGCCAGTGTGGTTCCACCATGAGAGAGATGCTCGAAACTACAGACCGCAGCTAATGATGCTAAACCAGCCCCTCCGTCACTGAAATGTAACTCTGGATTACTGCTCTTTCTCTCGCTGACTCTCAAGATCTCTGTGACTCTATAACTCAGCCTTGCTCTTTTTCTCAAGCTTTCTCCCCCTCTCTCCTCTTCCCTTATGGAAGAGAATTAAAGAGAAACCAAGCACAGAGTTCTTGTTTATCAATAATCCACTGAGATCAATATTTATGTCTCAGCTTTGCAGAGGCTGACTGTGTCTGTGTGTGGTGGTAGCCAAGACGTGACTGGGGTTTTGGTGCTTGCAGAGGCACTTCAATGGGAGTTACAGTGGAAATTTATGGCCCTGTGACGTGGAGCTATGTGCTCAGTCGGCACTAGTCACTACCCTTAGAAGGGACGGTTGGCTCACAGCAGGGAGCCAGCTCTGCAGACACTACCAGATGACATAAATACAAACAGATTTATTTGGGGCTGTCATTGATTCAGGGCTTAACATTCAGAGCAGTCTGCTGTGGGTGCTTTAAAGCCCGTTCTACTTAGAGTGCATTTTGTTTCATGTCGCAGTGATGCTCTTTGCTTTTTGTGTACCAGTTTTTAAACAGCTTAGACAGTTAGTCAGCTACCTAATTACTTAACAAATCTGCTATATGTTATGTATCCTATTCTTCACACCATTATTTACTTTACGAAAAGTAAAAGCTTGTGTTGAATCAGTCTCTCCTTTAATGGCTTTAATGTTTCATGATGCTTTCCTGATACCGCAACAATTATTTTATTCATTTATAAGAGTGGCTAATATGTCAGAGCCTTCACGATAATATACAATTTATACCTAACGACAACGGTACTCTGCACACCTTAACTTGTCTTCCTAGCTCCCTTATCTATTGATGACACATTGCAGGAGCCTACAAGTCTTCACCACGGTAACGTTTCATAAACCACGGCTGCAGGGGGTTTTCATATCATATTTCAGTCCACGGGGGAGCATCGGGCGTCGAGTGTTCCAGCTTTAAATGACGAAAGCTTAAATCTACAGAAACTCTGCTCAACCCAAGCTTGGCCAGCAAACTAAACTGCCCTTCTCAACTACCAACGACCAGCCAGGTTTCTAAAAAGCATCATAGATCTTTGAGATCAACTACCAATTTAAGTGCTATACTGTGCCAACGGTATATTGGATTTAGTGGTAAGTGGAAAGATGCCTCTGAGAAACCATCGACGATTCATATCAGAGAGCAAAAATATAAAGTTGGACGTGAACCTCAGGCTTCCAGATCCCGTACTGAGGATCATCCATGTCCTCCAACATGCCTGGAATCACATCTTATTTCCCATGACAGAAAAGTGGGCTACTATTCAAACAAACAGGGGAGAGAAAATCCTTGGCACACTCTCAGTTGACTCCTGATTTCTTTGAAATATCATCTTTCGCCAGAAGCCAGCGGACAGTGTGAGGAAAAGGGGAATGATGTATGAGGAATCATGGTGAGAAATGACAAGCCTAATGTCCCCTGATGAGTGTCTGAAGTCACCAACCACGAGGGTGTGTGTGTGTGTGTGTGTGTGTGTGTGTGTGTGTGTGTGCATGTGCAAAGCGGTTGTTTGGTGAAAGTTGACTTAACATGTTGTTTGATGGAGGAGCAGACCTCAGGCACTTTATGTTCCTCTGATCCCATTAAACACATAAATAAGTAATCTGATGTCCAATTGTGGGGCAAAACACAGCAAACTTGTGTTTTGCATCGACTCCACTGGCTTCTCTCATTAGCTCTGGCGTGAAGTGAGCGACAGAGAAAGAGTAAGGGGCTTCAGGAAGACAAAAGAAAAGAGGAAGGCCTGAGTCTGGATTGACTTAAAACATCATCACAATCTGCCAGGAGTGGAGCGAGGGCCGTCTGTAGCTCATTGAAGTTTTCATTGACAAGAACCGTCTCAAGTTCCATCCAAGATTTATTTATCGGTTCTCTGATGCTGACACAACGTGTTTTTAATGTCAGAAATACGGTTGCGTATGGATGAAAAAGCTCTCTTTCTTTCCCTTTCCCTCCTGCTTTCTTCCTGCCCTGATGTCAATCCGTGAAGCAGACAAGTAGACAGGCAGAAATTTCTCTCAAACCAATAAGTTACCTCTTCAAAGAAATATGAATACTTGAGTGAGGGGCCAGGCCACACTGAAACAGACATCTCAGGGTTTTCATTAAGCTTCCCATCTCTTTACTGACGTTTGTGACAACCACAGGCCATGAAAAAAGGCTCACGTCCTTCCTTCTTTCACTTTCATTGTGGAACAATGAAAAAGGCCTATCAAAATAATCTCCATGAGCTAAGTGTATGGGCCCATTATATGACAGGGCAAAGCTGCATGTTCCTCTGGCTTGTCTTGATTAATAGATGGGAGAGGTTTGTGAGTAAGAAGGCCATGCCAGCCAAAATCTGCACGGGAAAACAGTGGAAAACAGTGGAAAACTGAGTGGCGAGCAACCTCCCCTGTTCAGTCTCATAGGACAGGACTATGCTACCAACAGCTGCATTACGGGCGAACCAGAGGGAAACACCATGGAGGGTGAAAAGGAGGGAGAAAAGATAGACGGGCACCTTCTGGGACCAGACAACATTAAATGCACAGCATACCAGGGATTATTTTACGGAGGCGACAGAGTGATATGGAAATGGACACTTTTTCCCCTCCAACAACACAGAGCTATTACCGACACTTATTATGCCACAGCGTCACAGGGGGATTTGCGTCAGACCCATGCCCCTGAAGGCAGTTAGATCACAGGGATGTGAACTGCTGGCCATGACAGGAGCAGCCTTTTTCATGCAGTGCAAAAATGCGTAAAAACTGTTGTCGACGTGGTCTTCTAAGAGATTGCACTTGTTTCCAAGCAATGGGAAGTATCAGTGTGAAGAAAAGTATAAATAAGTCACCCTCATTTATACTTGTTTCCACTCTTTTCTCTATTTTTCCCCCCAACCACCCCATCCTCCACTGTATGTGTAGGGGGAACCTGTAAAAACAAAAGACTTGTTTTAATAATGATAGTGTTATGAGTGAGAGCATAAGTCCCGGCTATTATTATCAACATGCTTCTAGTCGCTATGCAGTGAGAGCATAGGCTCGCTGTATCCAAACATTCTTGCCATCATTTGCCTTAAATGGGATCGTATGCTGTGAGTTCATATAGGATTTGCTAAAGATGGAGGTGGGCATGCATCTCACGTCTCTTTACGTGTGTGTGTGTGTGTGTGTGTGTGTGTGTGCGTGCGTGTGTGTGTGTGCTTGTTTAACCCGACACTCAATTGGGTGCAAAAGCTGGGTTTAATAAAGAGAGCCAATGGCCAGTTGTGTTTCTGGGCACTGAGGTCCACCCCACACTCTCAATCTCTTTATTTCCTTCTTTCTGTCACTTTTCCCTCCAACCTTTATTTTCCTTCTCTCTTTCATTTTTCATTCTGCTCATTATATCGTTCACTCTCTCTCCTCCTCTTCCTCTGTTCTTTCCCCCCTATATCTGTCATGCTAAAGTTATGTCACAGCTCGTATATCACCCAGCAATCATCTAGAGCACGTCTGGTGACCACCACCAACCAACTTCTACCAGACCCCCCTCCTCTTGTCCTAGTCCAGACCACCACAGAGCTCTGTGGCCAGGAAGCCAGCTGTGGTAGCTGCATTAAAGCTGAATCCATCACTGGTGGAAATGTCAATTTTATGCCGATTTAAACTACCTTGATCTTTTGTCTTTCAAAATGCAGCCTTTTGTGAGACACTAAAACAGGGAAGCAAGTGCAAGGACCAAAACTATGTTCAAACCTTTCTGCTCTACAGAGTTTAGATTGTAGAAATAATCAATAGCGCAGGCCTTTTGGAGTTTCTGCTCCACTTCCTTATGCCAACTTGGTTAGAGATCGTGAACTGGTCCCAGAATGGTTAATTTAGGGAGGACAATGTTCAAGAAAAGTCTATTAAGAAGAAAGGCCAGGCTCAAATGAAGGGAACAATTGATTAGCTCATGCTTATTGTAGCTGTCACTCTGATATGGCAAAGAAACCAAAAACTGACCATTTCAGTTCATTGTGGTGGATGTCAGTAACCTATAATCAATAAGTCAAATGCTGCTACAACTCACTTTCAGGCAAATAGCACAAGCAGGAAAAAAAACAGACCACTGGCTGTGTTTAAAAGGCCAAATCATCCATCTTTTATAATGAGCTGTCTGAAGTTACTCTCAGTCTGGAGCATCCCGGCCTCTCTGTGTGTCATCTGGAGGGTTTACTGCCATGTCACGGATGCAAGGGCGCAACAAAGACTTCTAATTTCTGTTTATTCAGTGGGACAAAAATAACACACACACAGAGGCATGCAGGCATGCATGCACGCAGGCGAATGCATACACACACAAACAGACATAAGCAGGCAGTCTCATTCTCACAAAAACATTGGCAATATTTACAATACATGGACGAGAAATCACAGGGTCATATTCCCTCAGCCAGAGTCGTACCATCTGCAGGTTTTAGGAGCTCTCTGTGACTCCTCACTGCGTACTGAGCTATAAATACATCGGTTGAAATTGAAAAGACTCAGGTCCATTGGGGACGTGTGTATGAATCAAAATCCAATAAAGCTATCATCAACAGGAAACAGATGAAGAATACAATAAGAAAACATACAGATTCGGTGTGCTCATGGCAATGTACAGACTAAGGATGTGATCTGAACAGAACTTAAGTCACTGGGATCCATGACAACTTTTTAAATTTGACAGGTAACATTTGTTTAAACACTGAGTGAGATAAACTACAGGGGGTAATTAAGTATTGAAATATGAAACACTAGTAGAGTAAGAGCTATGATTGCAGACCAGCTATTCATTCAGCTATTTAGTGACGTTGGTGTAAATAAATACCCTCTACATTTCTCTTGTATTGTTTTGTACAGAGGAAATGCAAATGCGTAATGACTTTTTAGCCATTGAATATCTAAATATTTGCTGAGACGAAGCAGAAGAAGAAGAGTGAGCAATGAGAAAATTATATTACACTTTCCCTGTACCAAAATTAGACATGCACTCCCCGTATTCTTATGCATAACATACTGTACGCTCACACACAAATGCATGCAGACTCCAGTAGTGTGTGGGAGGTCACTGTGGTCAGTGTGTCGCTGAATCTGAGGTTAGCAGTTGCTAGAAGCGGTGGTAGGCAGGAATTACTGGCTGCTCTCTACTACTATTACCACTACTGCTACCACTATGGCTGCTACTGCGAACCACGAAAGCATCCTGGAAGTATAAACAAAGACAACGTGTAAAACAGGCGGGCCGCTGACAATCAGAGAAGAGGAGAAAGAGAAAAAAAAATCTGGGATTACAGGAAGAAAAATGAGACGGCGTGAGACAATGATTTCTGCAACAGAATAGATAAGAGTGACGGATGAAAAAGACGGAAGAAAGGGGGAGAAAATAAAAGTTGGCAGCATAGAATTACAGAGAAAAGACAGAAAGAAGGGATAACAGTGAAAGCATAAAAAACAAAGTTTTTGTTCAAGCAAAAATGGGAGTAATGAAGGAGGGAATGCAGCAGGGCAGAGCTGAAAAAACCCCTCACTGGGCAGCTGACGAGGCGGAGGGTTAGGGGGCACACACTGTAAGAATGCATGCACTAACACACACACGCCCTCCCTATGGACCACCTCTCCATTCCACCAGACACATAAAGTATGACATACTGTTTGCTGCAGAGCTCACCAATAAAATATAACACTAGTGTGATCTTCGCTGGAATGCAAAAGGAGAGCGCTGGAATAAAGTGTCACCGCAGAAAACTCTGCTCATGTCTGAGCTCTACAGACAGTTGTGTGACAAACCAAGCTGTCATGCAACAGGCACTGACTGACAACGTATGATTGTCAAGGAGTATAACATTTTACGGTTTGCTTTCCGATTTCACTCAATCGTCTCGGGGCTTGCAGAGCAAACACAGGCCACACTGCGTATGCTGCTCGCTGGGTTACTGCTGTCGTTGCCACTGAGCAACACAGTAACCCAAAGTCTTACAAGTCCTAGCGGCTGTGTTCCAGTCAGCTGCAATGATTTTAAGTCTCTGGCTGTTGCTTTAATCTGAGTCCACCAATTATTTTGAAGAACATTTTACAGTCTGTCAGTACCTTGAGATTAAAACTGAAGCTTTGTTGAGTTTCCCCCCTTGCTGAATTGTGGAATTTCCTTTTGGACAGGGAATGAAATCCCATACCCGAATGGCTCCCCCGCGAAGGACACTGACCATCTGTGTTATCAGCTAGACCTCGATATGAAACACCTTCCACTATTGAAAAACCCTGTAACATCAAAAGGACAGAAGGGAGGAGAAATTCCTGAAGGAATGAAAAAGAGCACATGTTCAAAGTGAACAGCTTTTGTTTGCCATGTTCAGTGTTTGGCCTCAGCATGTATGTGTGTGTGTGTGTGTGTGTGTGTGTGTGTGTGTATGTGTGTGTGTGTGTGAGAACTGTCCTGGCAATGGCCTGATGACTGCTGGTTGGTGACACATGAACGAACAAATGAACAGACTTAAATCTGGATACAACCCCCGTATTTGTCATGAATGTAAAATAAAGAGCACTGCCTCCAAACACACTGGGTTTGCCTTAGTTAAGGAAACAACTCAGAGAGAGAAAGCAGAGCAGAGGAGTGAGTGGGAAGGCAAGTAGCCAGCACAGAACACTCGGCAAGGTCCCATCATGATTTTACAGTGTGGACACAACCACAGTGCCCGCAGGAACCAAAACGATTCAGCAAGGTTGCACTGGGTGTGCAGGAAGATGCACTACAGCAAACTCGGTTCGCAACAATTTACTCTTTACTTTGCTCCTTCTCTTCTTGCATCTCCTCATTTTCCATTTCTCCTCCACACTTAAACTGTCACACCAAAGATTGAGAGGGATTGGGACAGCTAATATCTTCCTTAAGGCCTATGAGTGTCACCGCAATTTCAAAAGCAGATACAGTACTAGACATCTTTGGTTATATCATAGGAATTATTGCTGAGTTTTTTCCCCACAAAACATATACTTACACAACACATCACCTATTCCCCTTCACTCTCTTGCCTTCTAAACCCAAACTCTTTTCCCCACTGCTCTTTTTCTAACCTGCCAGCACACGGACCAGATGTGCAAATGTTTCTCCATGTTGCTCAAGCACTGTTCCAAGAGAAAGGCAGAGTGAGGGGAGAGGAATATTTGACTTCACTCCACGGGAGACCAGTTTCATAAATGTTGGCGGCTACACAACGGTGAAAAAGGTAGCTTGGCTGGCTTGGCCGAGGGAGAATGTTGACGGCATACCAAACAACATGATCCTAATGAGTTGGAAAATCCCTGGCCCTCCAGAGGACTGTCCAGATGCTACCGTCATGAGAAACGCTACTGTTTTATTGAATTCAGGCTCCCCTCCCTTTCTTTAACAAGGGGCAAAATTTATTATTTGACCATTAAGGCATCCTAGGCGACATGAAGCGTAAAACTGTTTCAGAGTTAATTTGCCCTTGGCTGCAGGTCCAGTACCCCACACTGGGCACAAGACAAGTTTATCTTTATGCCAAAGTGTCTCACGTGAACGTGTATATATATGGAGACCTAAAGTTTTGAATATGTGCTTGCACCCTTGGTACAGGGTCTGCAGCCATTTAGCCCAGAGCTCACTAGCTACTATCAGGTTGACTTGTTTTGGGCGAATGATAGTCTGGCACATGATGTGCTGAGAACTGAGAAATAACTGTAAAACTTCATATGAGAGTCAAATCACTTTAAGCTCATGCCAGTTCCATATATCTCTCTTGACAAGTTACTGGTACTGAGAAACAAGCTTGATTTTATGGAGAGCTAAACAAACAAAGGACAGTAAATGGACTTTATGAGAAAAAGGAGATTACAATAAATCAACTACAATGATGAATGCATCAACATCCAATACAATAGTCTAAAAGAGACCAGATGAGCAACGTGATGTAGTTGCTCTTCATTCTGTGACTACTCACGGTTGAAATACAGAATGAGCTGAAGGACACATTAATCATCTGTGCGGGTGTTTTTTAATTTTGCCAAGTGACTGAGATGCCATTGCAGAATTATAATTGCTACCCTGCAAAAACAACTCAAACAACACAAAGAGCCTTTTGCCATGCTAAGCAATTACAAACACATGGACTAGAAAAACAGCCTTTGCTCCTCTGTGATGAACCCGGAATCAAATGCACAACCAAACAGCACGGTGTCAGTGGAAAGGTCAGGGGTCATTTCACTCACACATACATACAAACCCATCTAAATCAAAATAGAGACACATCACACACTCATCCCCAACTACATGCATGTGAACTTGAACGCTGCGAAGATATGGGGAAAGTGAGTCACACTTGCTCCTCTGTCTCACTATTGCCTGGGTTTGTTGTAAGACAGCCCTCACACCACAATTGCTCTGCTGTAGCTGCTCAGAGATCAGCAGAAAAAGACTAAGATTACTACCATGGTCAGGTATCAGAAATGTATCAAACTGGATTTGCATGTACGAAGGGCTTGCTGTGAAAGAACATTGTAGTCTATTGTAGAGCATACCTGGGGCTTTGTACACCTCATTGAGCAGGCTTTCGCTGAGAGTCAATGGGGCTCCGTTGACCACGCTGTGGGTCCAGCTTTGACAGATCGCTTGGAGCATAAGGGTCTGGGCCCGTGTGGCCTGTACAGTGAAGTGTGGAAGCTCAAAAATACACTCCGTGGTGGGGACTGAAGACCTTTTGCTCCTGCAACAGAGGGACACAACACGAAGAAAGACAGGGTTAGATAAAGGATAGTACACGGGAGGAAAAAGAGACGCAGAGAGAGTCAGGATATAGTGACAATAATAAATGAAAGAATGGAGAGTCGCACATAAGTGCCAACATACAATTAATGAAATAGACACCGGTGGAAACAAATGGTTCATGAATCCATCAATATCACATCGCAATATAAAACAGCTCATTGATAGCACGAGTGGCCAAATAGGTAGAACTGCATTCCAACAGCAAATTGAAGAAGTACCAGGTGCAAGCCAAGCTTTCCTTAGTAACTTGGCAGGTAGGTGTAGTTTGCCTCTTTGCCACCGACCCTTCTCTCCCCTCCGTCAAAACTGTGATGATGATTTATGTGAAGAGATGTACAGCCCAGAAACCTGACCCTGAAAAGAATCTTTACGCATTTAACATTTCATCTGTCTCCAAAAGTGTGGAGGGAGAGAGTTTGTGTGAGTGTGTGTGTGTGAGTATGACAAGCTGATGAGTTGAGCGTTCAGGGGGATGAGGTAACAGCACAGTCGGATGGAGTCCTCCAGGCCCCCGTCCATCAGAACCTCAGTGGACCATGCTCTCATTTATCATCTGATATACGCACACACACAGCTCACTTTTTTCATTTGTTTTTCAATTCATCCTTTCTAGTATTTGCCTCACTGTCTCCCCTATTCACTCTGCAATCGCTCATTCGTATCCAAACCCATTCAAATGCACTTCTCACACATCTCCGATACCTCACACACAAACAACTTGACACACATACACTGCCATTCGAATCCCTGAATTCTCTCTGAGCTCTTTTTCTATCCAGGCTGTGAAGTCATGGCTCCTCAGTTCTTAAGATCCCATCCATGACATCAGCAACAGCAGAAAGAGGGATTCCCCAACACACACACCAACCAAGGTATGGCATTATACAGCTGCGCTGAGACTGATGGAGCACTTGTCATCGCCACGACTACTGATATCCATCCTTCACATCTCACTCTCCCTCCCATCCATCCCTCCATCCCACTGCAATCCCCAGGAACCTCAGTTAACTGGAAAAACACCCAGGGAGCCTGAACTAAACACTGCAAAACAAGCCTGTTCAGTTCCACTCCTGTTTTCCTCTCTTCTGTTCTAAGAGGTTCCTCAGTTGGGTTTTTGAGGACTGGCAGTGCCCCCTGCACAGATACACATCTACTTTTTGTGTGTTTGTGTGTGTGTGTGTGTGTGTGTGTGCATGCACATATGCTCGATTGACTAAACACTGTAATGGAAGCAAAGAGGCACTGCCCTCTGTGCGGCACTTTCGGTGAAAATAGAACCGTGACTAATTCCAGGGATGGCTGCGGCGTGTCAGGAACGAGCATCACAGTTCATTTAATCACACATCCATTTTGGTCTGGTCCCAGTTCAGAGTGTGGGATATGTCACGGGGTCTCTCCCTCCGCTCAGCAGCTCTGCAATCGTTTAACTCCTCTGCTTCCCTCCCTCTCCTTCTCTATGTGTCTCTTTATCTTTCCCTTTATTCTGCTCCTGGGTGGTTCGGCAGGGTGACATGAGCTGTTAGCTGCACACAGGCGAAGCCCAGAGTTCTCAACCGCCTGCTGTCTCAGGGGGGACTACTATGAGACACAGAGCGAGAGAGAGTTTGATAAAGAGAGATGTAAGAGTACAGGAAAAACAAAGGCAGTAAGAGAGAGAAACCCCAAACCTGACAGGGTCAATGAGTTTACCTTGACAGCGCACATAAAAATTTTGAATTCCCTGGCAACATATGGTGCATTTGGCACCACGGTGAACCATGCAATGTCATGCTTCTCTACTATTAGAAATCACTACTGTTGCATGCTATACAGCGAGACATCAATCAAACCGATTTTCATGTGTGTTTTTGTGTGTTCAAATGCTTTCATGCCTGTGTGCGTGTACACGTAGCTAGATACTGCTGCTGAACAAAAGAAAGTGAAGGGGACCGAGCAACAACAATGTCCCACATGCAGAGCAAATGTGCCTGCAAAGCCACTTCAATGGAAGGACTGGCAAGGGATGAAAGTTTGTTGGCTTATTCGAGTGTTTATAGCGTTTCAGGGGAGCTGTCATGTGCATGTGGTCGTCTAAAACTTTAATTATGCACCTGTTTTTATTATATTATGCCCAATTCTTTGCGAACAGCAACTTGGATCTTGGAGCTAAATGAGAAGCAGAAACTCTCATTAGGGTGTTTTGGGAATGCTGGATGTGAGGACAGCCAGACACTCGTCGGATTTCATTAAGTAGCTGGCACACTCAGTGTTTCTTGCTGCAACATGGTAAACAGCTTTCTGGCAGGCAGCTCTTTCACTGTTACCACAGGCCTTGAAGGAAACAAAAGTGTCCAAGAGGTAAAAATAGCAGTACTAATACCTGCAGCATGAACAACAGTAACAAATGGCTACACTAAAACACATCTGAGGACGTGAAACACATCTGCGTGGGGCAACTAACAAAATTCAATTTACTGCTATAGTGCAAAATCCATATTAGAAACAGAGTCTGTAGCCTGGGGAGCAAAACTCATTAGAGCATACTTCTCTTATAATGTGGAGACCCACCAGAAGTGGGCCCACAACCCGTTTTGGATCCTGACTCATAATTTAAGAAATCAGGTCCTTGGCTTGAACTTCAGTGCCTCATTGAATAGGCTGTCTCTGACCTCACAGTAGTCCTTTAAGTCAATAACTTTTTTATTAAAACTCAGAGGCCACCAGGAATATGTTAAAAGGAAATCAAAATTAGTCGGGAGCTATGAAAAATTAGGTGTTTCAATTTCAGCCAATGAAATATGCTTTCCTCTGGTGTATTTCAACAACATTAGGCCTCATTTCCCGACCTGTCCCCTGTTGGTGCCGTGACTGAGTGACGAACAACTAGACCGTGGCTAGGACAGGCCAGTTGGCGGACTTGCTGACTGCTTGGCTAGGTAACTGGCTGACTGGCTGGCACAAAGTCTTTCTGTCCAGTGTCCCTGTCAAAATCAGGCAAAACAGGGCATGGCGTTGTGCAGGGGGCGTGAGTCAGAGTCATGAGCACTGTACCAGCTGTGGTGCTCTTTGCCTAAACTGCTTCCTCTGTGTACATGCTCAAATGTGGACATAAAGCAGAGACAGCAAATTATTTTTAGTCATTAAAATGAATGAGTGAAGTGTAAAAGTGAGTAGACTTAACGGAGGACCCTTACAAAATATTTTTTAGCTCCAAACATGGCTCAGAGCCATCTAGTGATAGAGTGCACCATTACTAGCATAAGGTATTGCTACCTAAGCCTCACCTTCCATTTAAACAGCCTCTGGATAACCCCATGTCTGCACCAAACCCTTGTCACATCATAATAACTGAGATCCATTCAGAACCAACCACCGGTTCTGAGGCTAATCAGCGTCCTGGTCTGGTCTGACTGTGGTCACGACTATATTTAGACAAATACAGTTGGGACACTAACAGGCTGTGATTGCTGCCACACACAAGCACATAAATGCACATACACACTTTGACACATGTGCCGTCATACAAGCACAAGTGTATACAAACCTGTGCATACATATGTACAAACCAGGTTGGTCAGCCAGAGCATGATCAGCAGCAGTAGTGAAGCCACAGCTCACAAAGGGCCTGCGGCTCTAACAGCCTGTAACCAGAACAATTACAAAACTACCAATAGTAAAGTCTGAAATTTAGTTAATTTAATTTAGTTGGCTGAGTGTAGGTGGACGCGTGCGTGCATGTATGTAAACTACGCTGAGCATCTATAACGGCGACAGAATGCATGTTCTGTAAACTGAGCAGAAGGGGAGAAAAGAGAACAAGGAAAATAGAATCCAACCAGGTAGAAAACACGAACAAGAATGAGGGGCAAAACAGCAAGCATAGGCAAGAGAAGGATAGAGACCGCAAACTTACAGGTCATATGTTATTCTCAAGGTAAAATAATACCTAACATGGGGAGTCTCATTAAAAAAGCCATTTGGAAAAGCTCCAGTACAAACTCAGGAATAGCAGAACTGGTAGGTTGTTGCTTTGTACTTTTACAGACAAAAATAAATGTAGCCTAATTAAAGACGGCTGGTTGGGGTATGTGTCTGTGTGTGTGTATACAAGTGTGTGTGTGTGTGTGTGTGTGTGTGTTGCGTACATGTAGATGTCCAGTAATGTGTTGAAATCTGGATATGTTGGCATTAGTGCAGATGTTCTGACAGAGGACACTACTGAGAAAGAAAGCATGAGGCAAACTATAATGCCTGAGCTGCAGGGCCAAATGCGGTCAGCATGTTTTTTGTTGTTTTTTTTAAGATCAGCATCTCTCCGTGATTGAAGGAATATCGCCAAGAGCAGCTGGTCCTAATGGTTTACACAGTGTCCCAGAATACAAGCTTGGAACCAGCGCGCAGTTTCCAGAATGTTCATTTTTGTTATTACTCATATCCTGTACAGTACCAAAAATCGGTTCCCTCACTCTTTCCAAAATACAGTGACACGGACAGCTGTGGGGGCTGGGAGGTCGGCAGGAGATGTGGAGCAAGGTGTCTGGTCCGTCAGTGGACCACAGAGAACGAGGGAGGCCCACTCACACAAACACACGGCCCCCGACACAGGTGGACTGTGTCTGTAATGGGAGCTAAATGGGAAATTCCACACGAACTGGAACACGATACTCCAATAAACTGTTAAAAGTTAGTGGAAGTACTCAAAAAGATAATGTAGACCAGATTCACGGCAGTAAAACAAACAAAAAGTCAACAATTTTGACGAGCCTCACAATGTGCTACTTTCTCTTGACTTAAACTTATCTGAGCCCACAGCAACGGCAGAGTAATCCATTATGGGCTGACATATTTGTCTGATAGATACAACAGATAGCCACCGTCTTGGGACCAGTGATAAGTTATCTGAAGTTTCTACAAATCATTCACTGTCACACCCTACCTTAATTAACCAATACAAACATTCCCCAACTCAAACAGTTAACAAAATCCTCCGCTGCTATTGTTTCCAAACATTTGGAGCTTCTCTGGAGGGAATCAGACTGAAACCGGAGGGAAGGAGAGACTGACAGCTTGTACCTGTTTTTTTCTTTGTGGTGCAGATTGATTTGAAGTTTTGCAGATTTCCCCATCTCTCCAAGCCAAGGTCACTGACCCCTCTTGAAAATAACCAGAGTGAGTTATGGGCTGCTCTCAAGTCCCCTCTTTTATCTACAAAAGACGCACTACAGTGTCTTGCAAAGCCTCCAAATGAACATTATAAATCATGTGAGCACTTCACACTAAACAATAACACCTAAGTGGCCAACTTGGGGGATGAGAAAACTTACCACCTGGATGTCAGACGGGTCGAATGGCTGGCATTTGAAAAAAAAACCCAGAAAAGGGAAGCAAGCCAAAAACAATGGCACCTCTAAAACATTTATGATGTGTCTTTCTTTGCAGTTTCCTCATTATGTTCTTTCAAGTCATTTGTTTCATTGACAGTGCATGGTCTTTGTCATTGCCTTGATGGGAAATGTAACTGGAGCTGCAGCTGAGCGTCTGATATAGAACATTTAGCAAAATATGTTTTCAGCCGCAGCCGCAACATGACTCACAGCAACTCCGGTGACTTTTGAATTTGGCTGAAAACCTCTTTACTTCAGCAGGGAAAGAAGAAAAGTGATCAATACAGAGGATTTTCCAAATTTGGTTTCAGTTATATTTTTCCAGACAGGGAGATTACACATGACCCAAAGTTACGAATGTGCATTTCTTGTTCTGTAAAAGCATCACAATAACTGGCAGCCACCTTACATTGACGCAATATATTCTAATTAGGCTCACATCGCACCATCGGACTCATATCACATTCCTACAGGTATTGTGTTATATTTGCTTTCCATTGTATCCTGTGTATGTAAATCTAGATTTTTCACTCTGATTCTGCTGATACAATTAAGTGATTAAAATTGTATTTTATCTCTCAACCACAATCTGTGATGACATCCATTCTCTAACCTAACCAAAGTCTTTAGAGTCTCCGAGCTGGATCTGGGTATGAGTTGGGGGGGGGGACTGTATTTGTGGCCAGCTCCGAGTTTTGTGGTTCCCCAGGGTCAAAGGTGTTCCATGTGTGCATTTCTCAATCATCGGTCCTGAACAGCCCAAACTCTTCATAGAAAGAAACACTCCACTCTCCTTCTCTCACACATACACACGACCCTCCCCTTCCTCCCATCTGGAGCACCCCTGACCCAACACACACACACACACACACACACACACACACACATACTCTGAGATTCATTCTCAGGAGAGGGCTTCATTACACAGGGATTACTAAAAGAAATGTTTTAATCAAGTTGTGCAGACAGCTGCAGACCGCAAGGCGAGAAAATGGCAATGACGTGGTTCATCAGGCGTTAAAGGAAAACGCATCAAGAGGCCTGTATATGTGTGTGTGCGTGTGTATAATGGTGTGTCTGTGTGTGCGTGTAGCCTCGGTAGCCTCTGTCCAACATGTCCAGCTGTGGAGGACATGCGGTTCCTTATAAGGACACACAGAGATAGGAGACCTCTGCCCAGAGACGACAGACCTAATACCACATTTATATTTTCAGATTTTGCTGCCGAAGCAGCAGTCAATGGAAGAGCCGGCTGTCCTTTATTTTTCCAAATTGGTTGTCCTCAGTAATATTCTCTCAAGGCCTTTGACCTTCACCCAGATGGTCACCGAAACTAAGAATACAGACTCCAGGCAGTTTTTTCACCATAAGTTGCCTTGTTAAATAAAGCTTAGCCTCTTTTTTTTAATCGCAGTGACACCAATGTTTCCTGTACCTCATTACCAACTGTAGATTTGTCCTTTAGCCGTGAAAATTGGATGGGCTTGTTTCTGGGAAGCGATGGAGCAGTACTGAGGCCTGGTGGGGAGGAGAGGACAGTGGAATGCACACCACAGTAGATGATAATCCACTCAGAGCTGATAATCCATCTACCCTTCCCTATTTCCCACTGTTTTCCCTCCCTCAAGCTTCAGTTCCTCAGATGACTAATTCAGGCTTTAATGGAGTCTTTCACTCTACTGAAAACATCTACAGCTGCTCCTGAATTCACCATCTTGGCTCTGGCCAGTCAATCCGCATACATCTCATGGTATAGTTAAAATTCAATAGATATTCTTGGATTGCAAGAATATTGCCTCTTGAGAACATTACAGCCTATAATATACACTTCAGGGCTGAGTTAAAACCCATGTTGATTTAAGCTACCAAATGACACTTGTAATCATAAGGGCAAGTAAACAGCTTCTCCAGAGGAGTGACTACGGTTTCTGTAGCACTGCGCATTCGAATGCTGAAGGAGAGGCATGGAAGCTTCCATCAGAACTGAGACGTCAATCAGTGAGAGCACGAGCCTCGAATTCGCTGATGCCATTTCCTCAACACAAGGCTCCTCAATACGTCCATTGATCTCTGTCAGCCATAAAACCAAATAAAACTGTCTGACACCAGATGCAGAGGAGAAAAAAAAACCCTTACCACAAAGTTGGCCAAAATACTTTATAGACTGTGCCACACGGAATATGATGTTTTACCTTGCAGCTCACAATCCTTTGCACTCCTGTGCTTCGCAGTGAAAAGTGGAACAATATTACATCATATGCCATTCCAGGCTTTTAATACACACCTGTTAATACATAAAGCCTACTTGTTGCAGTGTGTGCCTTCATCCCTTCAGCATCATCATGTGAAAGCTTTTTCTTTCTGAAAACATTCCCATGTTTCTCCAAGAACAGGGTAGGGCCTAGTTCATGTACAGCCTTGTTCAACTAAATGAATTCCCTGCTGCTCTTATGGCCTCCGAACCACAACTCAAAGCTGAGCATGACCACAGCAACCACACGCTGATTTAAGGTCATTCAATTATCCTTCACCATAACGGCTCTCAGTAACTTTAACCCTGCCAACGCAGAACTATCAGTTAAGGCCTTGAGGAGTAATACAAGTGATTACTTCATTATAAAATCAACACTAAACAAAGTTTGGTTGAGGCGCACAGCGGTTGACGCAGAAGCTGTGTGTGTGTGTGTGTGTGTGTGTGACATCATTCACAAGATCTCTGTCATAAGTCATATAAATGTATACTCAGAGTACAGAAATGGACTTTTCCATCCAACAGCCACTCCCAAATCAGTTTTCATCGGCCAAAATGATTATTCCAATTCCACTTGTTAGATATTGCCTGCCAAA
Organism: Enoplosus armatus; assembly: GCF_043641665.1. NCBI lineage: Eukaryota > Metazoa > Chordata > Actinopteri > Centrarchiformes > Enoplosidae > Enoplosus > Enoplosus armatus. Next base: position 22,203,572 of record NC_092188.1, on the reverse strand, counting down.
ATGGCTAGTGGACAAATGTAACAGCCACAGTCTATGTTCTCACCAGTGAATGCTGTTCATGTACATTTGCTAAATTTGACTTGGATCTCTATGGCTCACCATTGAAGGACACAGAAAGCATTTGTCCTCCTGCTCTTGGCTGTGCTTGTAGACACAGACCAGGAGCAGCTTGCTATGACTAACTATGAACAGGAGTAATGAGGCATTACAATCACACCAGAAGCCTCATGCCTCAGATGCCTCAAGCAGCCTTCATAAATCACAACATGAGCTAATCTAGAGTCTAGACTACTGGTCCAGACACAGTAATGGACTTCTCAACTTCACATAAAAAAAAAAATCCGACAGGTAGTGCTAAAAACTGAACTACCCATTGACAACGTAATAGAGTTAGATCAATAATTAGATATCAAGGGAGCGCCAACATTCTTTTCCATTCAGAAACATTCACAAGGCAAGTCAGCTTTTTGTGGCTATATAACATGCACCTGTAGTGCCACATGCTTCAAGAAATTATCCCCTCAGAAATAGCTGAGCGAGAAACAGGGGCTGCTAAAAACGCCACATAAAAGCTGGCATGGGGCTGAATTACGACCTGCGATGCGACGAGCCACACTGGGCTGCCGCTGGTTTGTTGGTCGGTTGGTTGGTGGGCCCCGGCCTTGGCCTGCCTCCATATGCTGCTGCCGTCAGGTGGCCCTGCATAAGGAATATTATATGGTGTGAGTGTAAGTGTGTGCGTGCATATGTGTTCATGTGTCTGAGTGAGAGAGTGAGGTTAGGTTTTGGAGCGATCGATGCAGGTGGCACTTCTAACATCCCCTCTCTACTGCCACCTCCCCCCCTTTTTTTTTTCTGCAGGCAACGATTTTATCTGGGATAACAGGTTTAACAGCCAGACCAAGTGAGACTCTCTGTAGAGTCCCTGTGAAGTTGGCGGCCCCATACATTGCCTTTCATTAGGGATAAGTACAGCCTGATGCCTCTCAGCTGCACTTTAATTCACTGGGAGTTTAAGTTCATTTGAGAGGATTTGGGCTTTTTGCTGACCAAATGACTGCTCGGTTAGTACATGGTAGCGTATACGAAGAGGGGAGACTCTGACTTCAATATTTTTCAACAGCAATCTTTGTTTACTATCCTTACTCCCCTGCAATGGGTTTTTCATTTAAAAAATAATCATTTCGCATGGTTACACTGAAATACAACAAGATTGTCTTCATGATATATTCATGCAATTTATGTTTAACATCAGATTATAGCTAAAGCTGTTTTTCTTTGCTGACGGGAAGTTTTCACAAATAACTTCAGAGACAATATAACTGATACCATCTGATCTAATTTGCGTAGAAGAAAGAACAAGTAGGCTGTTTGTTGTATACGGCAATAACAGTGACTAAAAGAGCACAAAATACAATATTAAGCAATTATGAAATGTGACCTATTTACTATTTACAAAAATAGTGTAGTACCTATTTTTACTTCCCAGAACCTGTTAAAGAGTTCTATTCAGTCATTAACAATTCTACTTTTATCCACAAGTCTGTGTGGTGCAGGTAAAACTGCAACAGGTGTTGCCAGGTATGAAGATTTTCAGACAACTATTTGACGGATTACTATCAAATTTGGTACAGATATTCATGGTGCCCAGAGGAAGAAACCTAATAGCTTCTCCTCTACCAGCAGTCAAAGCTTTCACTTATCCTGTAAAATATGTAAAATAGAAGGAAGCCTTTTGACTGCACGCAGAAGAGAAAAAAAAAATCCCGCCTTCTGTAAGAATCCACCTCCACACCCCAACCTAAGCTCTTGTGACAGTGATCAAGTGGACCTAAGCTTACTGTTTAACAACAGCTAACACTCATTTTCAGTTATATATTAGCCATAGTGATGTCTGGACACAATGTCACAGGGTGCCAGTCTAGAGAATCAACTTTATTATACTTAGAACAACTAAATGACACATTCCAGTTGGTTGTGCAGTTTCCAGCCTCTAAGGTTTATTCCCACATCTCCACATAATGGTGTGAGGTGCCCTTGCAAGGGTATTTTAGAGAAGGTAGCACAAGCGACCCTAGGCTACTCCAACCTGGATATTGCCCACTTTCAACAGAATAAAAAGAAGAGATTGTTGTTAGAGGACTGCCAATATTTTGGTTTAACTGCTCTCCTGTTGGGTGAGCTTTTCATTCCATCAAAAATTGCAATATAGGGAACCACACGGTCAGAGTCTGCAATTGCTCTGGAGCAATTACCCTTTCCTAAAATTTAATTTGGCTTAAAAACTGAGGAAACAAAGACATTTCAGTCTAATTGGACACATCCAAGATCTCACACACGCAACCAAATGCCCAGTAAAAGCCAAGGCTGGCAGTGAGAAGATGTCAAGGCAGTGTACTTTCCCCAGTGAAAGCCCCTCGCTGCCCACTGTGAGAAGCCAGAGCCTTTGTGGTGAGACTGAAGGAAACATGAGCCACAGTATGCACAGTGGGCCAACTCATCAGGAGAGGTGCTGGGTCGTCACAGACGCCCAAGCGCCTCTCCAAATCCCCCATGATCACCTGGCAGTCATATACGCTTTCTTAAGCATGAGCTGGCTGCACAATGACAAACATGTTTGTGTGTGAGAGTAAGAGAGAGAGCGGGATGCAAAATGTGTGCATATGACATCACCTTCTGTACTTCCCTACTCCAAGCTACCCTTCTCTCCTGTCAGTCACCATTTACTTTTAATGGAGTCCAGAGAGAGACAAATATAAAGCTACATGTTATATTGGTAATGGAAAAGCTGATCCAAGAATCTGCATAACAAAACTACCGAAGGTTGACAAAGAAACTGGAGAGAGGCCTTTTTCTCAGACCACTCTCTCGCTGTCTCTATGTATCTGTCCTGCACCTTCACTTAGGTCTCATGCTTCCCACTTTCTTTCATATTTGCAAAACTTCAAAAGCTTGTACAGCTCTGTTCCGTGTCTGCTCGGTGAACAGAGCATCTTGGAAAAGGGGGGTTGTTGGAGTGAGCAGTCCCAAAACAAACATCAATACAGTCAAATTAAATGCTACCACCTGGTGGATTGCATCTTTTTGGCTTCTCCAATGACCCAGAGTGTCACTCTTGGGCTCAGCTTTCACCTTTAGGAAACTGTCTGTCTGACTTATTAATACATTTGTGTCTACATGGGAACACACTAAGAATAAAATCAACTGAAATTAAGATGTGCTCTCAGCCTTTCAATTCACTGTTCATCCAGAGCCATTCCTTTATTTATTCACCCACCTCCACAAACAGAGACAACAAAGCAAAACTGTGGCAGCTGACCTCGGCGAGGGGCCATCAGTGCATATAGGAAACAAATCAATGCATTACTATTCACTTATTACCCTTGCTGGTTGTCACTCAGCCTCAACCCTCTATCTCTCTCTTCTAACCACTGTCTCTACGTCTCTGTCAAACCTGCTCATCATCATTCTTCTGGGAGCAAACTGTCAGGTTGTGTTAATTAGATTTTGACTGTAGCGACACACAGGTCAGGAAGCCATTCTTCCCGCTTCGACAGAAAGGGTCAAATATGAGTCACTTTAAGCCTGAAATGGCAGGCTGAGAACTCACAACCCTGCACAATACACCCAGTCCCATTATCATCATGATCTACAGGGAAAGACACCGACAGCGAAACAAACAGGCAACTGTTAGAATATGCGAGAAGTGCTTCTAACCTGTCCAAGTGTCGGAAACATCAAGCTAAATTCAAATTGGGGGTGAGGAGGTAAGGGCAGCAGAATTATCTTGGGTATTACGTGTTCACCTATTTTGAGGTATGATCGCAATGCCATCACGTGGTCTAACATCTATTCAAATCACACCGAGATAAGGACTCCAGGTGCATACTGTTACTAGACATGTATACACTGTATTCCATCAAAGGCTTGCTTTCAACGAAGAATAACAAAGCACTTTCTTAACGTGTCAAGGAGACTCTGTGAGAGGTTGTCAATGTTATTTCTGAGAGCTGGTCCAGGCTGAAAGAAAAGCCACGGGAGGGCATTGATCTGGAGGGTTCTCTGGAGATGAGAAACATCTAGTGATTGTCAGAAAGAAAAATAACATCCGTTTGACATCTGAATCCACTATTTGAGGTAGGCAGGGCCGAAAAGGGGGAGGCTGGAGATCAAACAAGCAGCTAGACGTCTCTTATTGGGAGCAGAGAGCACAGGGAGTCAGGTTCTGTCCACAGACACACTCACACACCACAATGAATGAAGGCCTTGTGGTTCCGTATGTGGCCAGCTAACCACCGTACAGTAGATACAATGTTTGCCTGGAGAAGAAGTCAGGAAAAGTCAAAACCATCTGCAGCTCTTTGACATGTTTAAATCTAAACTAATGGGGGGAAATCGTTTCCCAAGCTAGTGCTCTCGCGCAGGTTTCCTGCTTTAACAGGCACTTTGACTGCAAGGTGTGAGAGAGAGGGCACAGGGTGTGTGTGTGTGTGTGTGTGTGTGTGTGTGTGCTTGCATCGAGGGTTTTCCAGATGATGATTACTGAACACACAGAGATGGAGTGAATGATGGAGAGAATTATCTTTCCAACACATCTCTGTATTTCAAAGACGGACAGATGCGTTCATTTGTTGCTCCATCAACCCGACGTGCTAGAGACTTGTTTCAGTGTGCTGAGGGCAGATGGAGGACAGGACATAAGCTACTCATTTGTTCTTTACAGTGCCACACTTAAACAACAAATGACTCCGACAAGGCCATTTAATAAATACATTTACATACATGACAACAACAAAAAAAGTGCAAGGAGACACAAGTTTCAATTTAAAAAACAAAGTTCATTATCACATTTTCAATAATAAAAGTAAAGCTAAGCCCCATGATGTTAAACAATACACACAGAGATCCATACTGTACACTTCTTTTCCCCTTCCTCTCCTTCATCCATCCTCCCCATTTATCCATCTTCCCATGCTTTTGTCGAGGGATGAGACAGGGATGAGATTCCCTGCAGTCCCACCAAACTGTCCATTTACACTTTTTCCCATCATCCTCTCTTCTCCTCTGTGTAGTTCCTTTCCCTTTCCATTTCTCCATTCTCTTTGTATTTTGATAGCTTGAACAATTGAAGACTCCTCCACTTGTCCAACTGCTTCACCTCCAAACCCTGAGCCTTATTCCTCTCCTTTTCCTCCTTGTCCTCTCCTCAACTCCTAACCTCTCTTCACCTCTCCAGGGGACATCCCCAATGAGTCATCCTCTGTCTGGTACGAGGACGGGGATATGGCAACATGTTTTTTCATCTCCTTAGACAGCGTTGTCTTATTTTCCTCTCCTTGTGTTTCAAACCATCTGAGAAATTGTTGCAGTTGTTACTCGATGACTCTGTTTTTCTGTTTTCCCCACTCACCGCTGAAGAAGTGGCTCATCCATCACTTTAAATACCCTCTGATGCACTGCCGGCAAAACGCTGCAATCCTCTTCATAAAGTGCAATACATGGGCCTGACACCACACACACAGAGTATACAGACAGCTCCAAACCCACATATACACAGGAGGTACACACTCAAACCTTTCTAAAATCTGAAAAAAAAATGTATGATGTATGTTTTCCTCCCTCACTTTGGTATGCATCTTTACTGGGTTAAATTCATGGGTGATTGTTACCTATAATGCCATCACACAATGACATGTACACTGTATATCCTTCAAGGAACGTGTTGACCGTAATCACCTTGTGCTGCGAGCAAATTACTTCAATCAATATGTTACAGTGTACACCACACCCGCATCTATCAAAATAGGCCCAGTAATATATAGTGATTATCTGCACACCACACTTATATGTAACTCGATAATCATACTGCACAGTGAAATCATTTTTGGAGGCCTTCTCAGGGCGCCTCCGGAGCTCAAACATGTTTGATGGGATGCTTTTACTTGAACCAAACGCCCTGAAAACCATTTCCTCTGAAACATCAAAATTGTGTCCTCTGTTGTGTCAGCAGCCTTATTAAACTGTGCTGCATACATGCAATCAAACAATATCACTTGGGTGATCAGCATAAAGAGCATGCAGAGTAGTCTTATAGAAACGGAGTACTTTGTGTTGGGATTAAAACAGCATTTCAAGAGTCAATCAAAAATGAAGCAAGCATAAACAAAATTGATAATGACGTGTGAAATGAAATGGACTAGGCTTCCCTTCAGTGGGCATCACTTCAAACCCAATCGTTTCAAAGGGGTAAATATTAAAGGGGGATCTGCTCAGATTTAAAGAGGGAAGAAAATAGGTGTGTATAGTTAATAAGTAGTAAAAGTTCACAGAGGTGAACTCTACCTGCCAAAGTGCTACAAACTCACCAGTATGCAGACAACTGGATCAGCTTCCCATAGAGTGCAGTGCTGAAGGAAGGGATGATGGGGATGAGAGGAAGGAAAGCCCCTGTACTGTCCTGGCATGTCAAGCCTGCCTGGAACCCAAACACCTGGAAAGAAAGACACAGAGAGAGTGTGAGAGGGGAAGACAGGGGAGGAAAAAAGGCAGACATTCAGCAATGTGTAGAGCATTTACTGGATCCACAGGGAAAAAAACATGACAGCTCTCATTCACATAGCTTCTGAAAAATAAACAGCCAGCGTTGTTGTTCTGTCATCTCATAATCTCGAGGTGACGTAACCACTACATTGTGATTTAATGAGGAGGACACACATTACTCAGTCATTACACACATTGCATATGTAGCTAAAAGGTTTGCAGGTAGTTTGTGCAGTTCCAACAAACATGCACAGACTGAACTGAAGTTTTCAGAATAACTAATACGTTTCTTATAAATAAGTGTACATATATACAGTAACAATGAGATATTACAGAAAAGGCGGCAACAAAAATCACTGCTGACTAGTTCTGTTCATTACTGTAAGAGTTAGAACAGTCACAACACACTTGTCAGGTCCAGATCCTGTATTTTTCCCGGAATAGATTTTTAGGCTCATTAATGTGGTGTCTTATAATGACAAGGTGTCTCATATTCATATTCTCATTATCTAAGCTCCTGGTAGCCACATTGCCAGACTCATAATGTACTGAACCCCTAATGTTTACATATAGTGAACATGGTGGATAAAGTCCTGTTTAATATTGGAGGTAGTGGATGATGGCTGGGCCCAGCTGTCCCACATGCAGCTACTGTATATGCACGGAGCAGGATTCATTCAATTCCTGTGAAGGATGTGAAGGATGTGAAGGATGTGAAGGCCTACCAAACTGCTTTCCTGTGCAGATGGCCTGGAGCAGACAGACAAAACTTTGGACAAAACTGAAATGATAATTCATTTTACAATCATATTACACACCAGAGCCGTATATCAAGTTGAACTGTGTGATTGCCAGATACAGATGTAGACATAATAAAAATCCCACTTTGAAATGCAAGCTTGGGGCCATATAGCCACAGACTGATTCACTGCAGCTTCCTCTGAGAGACTAGACTTCACATTCTGCTCTCCTTTCAGCAGCCCGAAGCAACTAGTTATTTCAATAGCCCAAGTTTTCAATTATGATCGGGCTATTTAATTCTGCTGCCGCCTTGTTGAGCAAACAGGCTCACTTTGAGTTCTTGTCTACAACCATGGAAGTGAGACAATGGCTAACCGCTACCCTCAAGACAGACACCTTAGCTTTGACAGCCAGCGTCAATAAAACACAGATTAAGATAAGCCTTAGTTTATACCCGTTTCAAATCACTTCCTGAAGTGGGTGAATTGCAGCCAGAATGACCTCCACCCTGTCATGATCCCACTGCCAAAATCCAGAGGTAGATTTAGTACCTTGGCAGATACAAATGCTGATTGGCTGATTGGTCAGAATGATCCTTGGCCACTGACCAGCTGACTGTTAACCCTGCAGTGACCCTGTGATAAGGACTACCAGCATGATGTCCAGCAAACATCCTGCCTCAAAAAAAACCAGGCCATACCAGGCCTGACTGGGCCACCCCAGATTACTTACTTAGATCTGTTATCCAGGCTTCCTAAAAGGTGGATTAGCTGAAGTTGGTAAAGCCCACATAGTTCTATATGTACTTCATGGGACATCCCAGCCTTCCAGTAAACTATAAATATAGAGGTTAAAACCTATTTCTAGTTTATTTATTGGTCAATTTGAAAAGGGAGACGAAAATATACTTTACTGTAGAAAGTGTAGCCATCAGATATTGGCTTTACTTTCACCTGTATTTAAATGAATAACTGATCAAGTGGTGTGCAGGCAAACAATCCATGTGACAGCTACGTATACAAAATGCTAAGACACATTCAGAGGAAAATAAATGATCATTTATAAATGCCTTGCTATGAACACATACACTATGGGTGGAGATACAGTATATACATTATGGTAGAGCTTTTCAAGGTTTAAATGTTAAATAAATGGTATGAGTAGTATAAATAGCTATTGTCACAGCTGATTGTTCAGAATTTCCTGAGCTGTCTCATGATTGTTCCCACATTCCCCTTAAGATCGGCCATGATTTTCTAACAGCACAAACTACATACTAAATAAGTGCCTATAAAATTGGCCTTATCAGAGGCAATCTGATGAAAGTATGGATGACCAAGAGTCTGGCCGAGTAATTTTAAACTTGTTCTCTGAGGAACCAAAAGATTTTGTCTTAGGCCCTAATTTGATGTTGTTGGCAACTGTAACTATAATTACCAATGAACTTTATCTTTTGAGCTTGAAACTGCCATTCAAAAGTATACAATCAGCACAGGCACATGGGAATGTCACAGCTGCACAATGCAAAGCCTGTAGCATCCCAATCAATTTGGTGGGTGAAAACCATGAAGTTGACCAGAGTTGGACTGGTGCTCATCAGGAAGCCCTGCGCGGAGATTTTTATGACCAGTCGAAAAGGGGTCATCAGGGTCATTAAAAGGGTCATTAGGGTTATTTGAAGTGGAGTTAAGGGGATAGTTCAGTTCATCGAAAATAAACATTTTTACTTTTACCTGTAGTGCTGTTTATCCATCTAGATTGTTTTGGTGTGAGCTGCCGAGTTGTGAAGAGCTCGGCCATAGATATGTCTGCCTTCTCTCAAATATAATGGAACTAGATGGCACCCGGCTTGAGGTGCTCAAAGCGCAAAAAAAAAAATACTTTTTTTTTTTGCATAGGAGAGGGAAAAAGGGGTATTGGAGTAAAGTTAGTTTTCCATCTGAGTAGCGTATGGTTTTGCATCCACTCTACCATAGGTTTTGCACTGTACATTATCAAATACCTGGTATAGTTTCTTAACTGATGTGCAGGTTTAAACTGCAGTCTAGATTGCCTTATCTTCTGATTGGTTTATTTTGGTGGCAATTGGCATTTAGTAGTTCAGCAGATCTGAAAGAACCTTTTTGGTCAGGTGCAGATGTAAGATACAGCTGAAACACAGAAACAACTCTCTCTTTTGATTTTATGTCTGTCTCCAGCTATCTACAGAAAGCACAGCTGGGATTTGAGTGGCTTTGAGACTGTCGTGCTCACCTTGAGGTAGAGGTGTGCATAGCAGTGGTGTAGCAGGTTATCGGAAGGCTGGCTGAGACTGCTGACAGTGCTGACCAGCTCTGGAGCATACATCGGCACCGAGTGTTCAACATTCACCCTTTCCACCTGGAACTGCACAGAAGGGAGAGGGCGCACCGGCTGAAACACTGGCATGTTGACCGGTCCGGGTGCAGTCTGGGAGATTGAAGATATAAAAGGGGGAAAGGGATTACAAAGTGAGAAGGCATGTCACGCATATTGCTCTTGTTACAGTCTAAATTCAAAATGTCCACATCAGTCTCCCTCGTACATCTCTAGCCCGACTCTCTCTGAGTTCTTAAATTTGAAATAAATCTAAATTTGTGACATAAATTCGGTGTGATTTTTATAATGATGTGTGTAATGATTTGATTAGATGTTTGAGTTGTTTCCTTTTGCTATGGACGTACTGTGTAGTCAAAAAGATAGAATACAATGAAATGTGATTTTCCCCCTCTACAAGAATGCAGATTCTATTTCTCCTTTTTGAGATATTTATGAGACTTATAAGACATTTAAACCTTTTTAAGATATTTACCTGTTTGAAGGTGCAGTGAGAACCTTATAGAATTCGTTCTCCTCCATAAGCACCATAGCAATCAATGTTTGTCAAAATCCAAGCTAGCTATCCACTTGCTGCCTGCCCAGGTTGTGTAGATAGATAGTGTATAGAAGCTTCCATGTCAGTAGTTGCAGTGACATGCAGCCACAGCCTGTTCACCCTGCATTAAACCAACCCTTGAACACTTGTTTGCTGTACAGTGGGTATGCATTGCATTTACAGACTTTTAGAAAAGTGGACAGAAGGGTCTTATCATCTAGTGTGCGCATCATTCTTTCTCCATTCAGCTTTGTCTACTAGACTTTCACACCTTAATTTTACTTAATGTGATCACCCATGCCATATCAATGACCCTTCAAAAACAGGTTCTCAAGGAAGACAAGGACAAAGACAGAAGGATGTTTGTAGACCTTGCATCCCATGATGACAGGCATTAGAGTGTGAAGGAGGTTGAACTCCGCCATGGAGACGGTGACTGAGACTTGGAGCAGAGTGAGACACGTGAGTCTGGTTGGGATGAATTCCTCTAAGCTTGATATGTCTTCTGGAGTAGCCGGACCATGGCTCTCCTCAACCACTTCTACAGAGACAGTGACACAACAGAAAGAAACATGTTAGCTTTGGAACAAATGCCAGAACATATTGCAGAGGCGCAGTAAAGGGAGAGGGTGAAATGTAAGATTAAACATATTATAACAAAAACAACTGATTTTGCTTTGTTTTACACAAGTGAATCTAACCACAAGTATGTAAGCAGCGGTGCACTATTTGAAATAAAGTGATGGAGTGGGAAAGGCAAAAGACATTTGGATTTGAGGACTAAAGATTGTTTTACAGAGAAAGAGGTTAGCTGTAAAGCACACTAATTTCTCTGAGTGGGCGACTCTCCTCTAGGCCTGCAGCATTAAAACAATAAAAAAGTCTTTTCCAACAAAAACCACCACCTCATACACTAAATAAAATAAACATCACTATAAAAGTACTGGCATGTCCAAGTGATATTCATTACAGTGGCTGTTTCCCAGTAGCTTTGTTTGTGAACTATCTCATAAAACCGCTCATTCAATCAATAACCAGAAACATCCGGAAAGGCAGAAAATGAAGTGAACCAAGTCAACACGGAGTAGAGGCTAGCAAGGTCAGCACTCACCAAAGTAAGGAGTGACCAGAGCACTGAACCACTAAACCGTGTCCAGGACCTGAGGTAGACCAAAACCTGAGCCCTTTGTTACTGAACGGCCTTGGCTCTGGTCCCAGGACATGGGCTTGTTTCAGTTCAGTAAAGGTTCTGTTGGGCTACATTCCCAGCTCCAAGGTGGGCTCCAAACCTGATCCCAGAGCTGTTTTGCTCTTTGGCCTACCGCCGTAGTCCGCATCAAGTTCATCTGGCACTGCCACATCCAATCTAATCATGTGCCAGGGCTCAAGTCAAAAGCCTCAGTCAACATTTAAATTACAAAAAACATGCAGCTCATATGGTGCACAGAGGCACGATAAGGAACACTAAATCACTTTCTATTTAAAACACAGAAAAGGCGAAAATATGATAAAGAAAGAACAAGTGTCCATGCCAACGTACACACGCTGGCACACACAAACTATTAGTGTCACGCCCTGTATTTTCCTGTTCCACTTAACAGATCCAACTCTAAAAGTCTTTGTTCCTTCCATTGTTCTTAGGCAGTATATATAAAAACGCACACAAATGAACAACCTGTAAGTAATTTGCAAGTTGGAATCTCTAAATAGGACGAGATCTTATAAAATACACAGACACCAGCCAATTTGGCTTCCATTTTCAGCTAGTTTTGGGGAGGAAAGTGATTCTTCCTGGGCTCTTGGCAAGGAGTGTATGAGTAGGAGCGGAAAGGAAGAGGACAGGATGAGTAGAAAGATAGTCATGTCTTTGACCTCCTGACCTCTACTTCTCTCCTGCTGGCAAGCACACAAACACTGACCCCATGAAGCCAAGGCTGGAGTATAGAGCAGCTGTCATCGAAATCATTTGCAGACCAGACAAAACCTGGACCATCCCAAAGATAGTCAGAACTAAGACCATTGGTCCTTTACACTGTAGAGTTAAACTCAGTTGATGCACACTTTGCCAAGGAAGCTACCACAATTTCTATTAAACATATTGTTTTCAAATCAAGAACATGTATTTGTTTACAATTTCTTAGAATTATCACATCTATCTAACTCACATGTTTCTGATTCAGAAGTAAAGGCATAGTATAACAATAAAAGACAGTTTTCATTTTTGTGTAACTACATACCATTTAGCCAAACTTAAAGACAAATACTTTATAAATAAATAAAATTGCTTTTGTATCAAGTTTGTGTATCTGTTTCAACAGTAAACATCTGGAGAGCTAAATTCCATAATAATGTACCTAAATTATCTTAAAGGAGAGGAGAGGAGAGGAGGGTAGAGAGGAGAACTTGATTTAGGAAAATACGTAAGGCATGTGTTATTTTATCACTCCATCTGTAATAGCTACCTTGGTGAAAAATGTTTCCTCTTTTATCTACTCTCAATTTCTCAATACCCCCTGGAGGTATAACTATACTGACCCTGACCCCCACAGACACATATAGAAACAGGAAGGAACACACTGACCTACCCGGCTTTAGTCAAACGCTCTATAGTAATTACCCCATCATCTATTATCTATCGCAGATGCTGAAACAACCGAAACCTACGGATGTTATCGTTTCGCAAAAATGAGAGTTATTGCTACAGATATTACACACAGACACACATTCCATGTTCTTTCACAACATCCCAGGGATGAGCTCATCAATAGCTGTGCAGGGACGATCACTAACAAAGGTGTTTGGCTTATCCTCCCTCATGTGGTCCAAAAGGTCACTTCTTTCATGTACAGCTGTGTGTTGAAAGATGGGTTGTGCAAGGAAATAACAATGTGATGAGGATAGGATACTGTAAAAAGTAAACTGGTGCAGTTTTTGATCACTGGCAGAGTAGGACAGAATAGAGTAGAAGAGAGAAGTGTGTTGAAATGAGTGTAAAGTTAGGTGAATATAGGCAGTGCAGTGAACTATCAGTTGTTAGCTGACTATTAGCTGTTAAAGTCAGCCCAGTGACACAGATGGCATGAGATGCCTTACCTTGCTGTGGTTTGCAGTAGGGTTCGTACTCGTGGTCCATGGCACAGGTGACCATCTTGAGGATGCGGTGGACAGCGCTGCTGTGCAGTCTGACGTCCAGAGGTCCCACCACCAGCCTCTTGATGGATGTCTCTTGAACAGTGGGTACTACCTCCTCCGTGCTAACCACCGAGAAGTCCTGAGGGCCTACGAAGAGAAACACACATACACAACATAGTTAAAATATATATACGATGTGCTATTACAAACCTGAGGATTCCTCTGTCAGTCAGCCAGAACATTTTACCCAAGTCAAATTTGAGTGTGAGTAAGTTTAACATGTCACTTACTGTACTGAATGTTATAATAACTTATAACATGAATAAATATTTAGGGCAACAACAATATTTCCCCATACTGCATTTCTTAATTAACTACAAGTATAGAATCTCCTCATCTGTTGGACGAAAATACAATAAAGATGGCCGTGGTGTAATGCAGCAGCAGGGAGCAGCTCACATAACCGTGAACCGCTGGAATGATGAATATTCCAAATGTCCACTTCTCTCACACAGCTGTCCCTTCATTCATCGCAGGCCTCTGTTCCAGAGGTCCACTTAAAAGACTTAGCTCCCCGGCAATAAAAAGGGAGAAATTAAAAATAAAAGAAGGGGGTGGATGAATGGCTGTGAGGGAGGAAGAGGACAAAGGGTCACAACTTTCTTTATTCCCATTACATTCCACCACTGCATCGAACATTCTTACAGCTCAGAGAGTCACCACCATGAATCTAACTTTTTTATTTTTTATTTTTCTAGCTGAAAAGGCCGGGGGATGGGGGTGAAACTCCCACTGAATGCGGGAGATTTATAAAGGGCAACGGGCAATGCCACTTCCCCTTCCCTTCTTCAGCAAGATTTGGCTGCAAAGGATTAGGCCTAATATCAACCATATGGCTGCATTTAGAACGGTCAGTGGAATGATGAGGAGGCTGAAATTAGCTGGGATTTAGACGATTTTAAAGTGTCTCCATTTCCCAAGATTAAAAAAAAGTTTTTAATCTGCGGCGTTACTCTAATGTGAAGTCAATGGCGAGTGTGACCTGGGTTGGTTAGTATTTCAGTTGACTCAGAGTTTATGTTAGTCCCATGGCAATGGAAACTAATTTGTTTGGTTGACACTGGATCTGGTCCGCGTCCGAGAAGAAGAGAAACACTGACAGAAGAGAAGCATTCCAATTGGCAAGGGTAACCGCAGCCGTCCCGCAGGAAAAAGAGAATGACACTTATCCTGCTGTCAGAAATGACTTTGACAGCTCAGGATGACAGTATCAATGTTTTTTTTAATTTAGATTTTTATCTGTAGCTGACAGCGGGAGGAAACAATAGCCTAGTCAGAAAGAGGTAGAGGCAGAGAGAAGCAAAATGAAAGAGAAAAAGAGGGCAAGTCAAACAACATGGGTGACATTAGGCTCCTTATAAATCAAATGATCTGTTCAAGTCATTGAATTGGTTCAAACAGATCTTTGTTTCTTGGGTTATTTAAAAAGGCAACTGTGCAAGTTAATCATCACTGTAACTGGTCATTTCCACTCCATGAAGCATGATCACCCAACACCCTATTTGCATAAAATTCAGTGACACATAGGCCATAAGGCTATCCTTATATACTTTTGCCATTAGGCACAGTAAGGGGTTGCACTTTATCAGATTGTTGTTTTTTTTTTCTTAGAACCTGTCAGTCGGGTGTCATTGTCATACTTACACAGAGAGCAGCTTTTCAGCAGCATTGAAATAAAATGCTCAACAATCACACACTAAAGCACAGAGACATTTGTGGGCCAAATATAACATTTCAAATTGAAGGGAGAACACTTTATCTCTTAATGGGAACTTCAGATCTTTCAGACTTGAATAAACATTCTTCAGTGCTGCAGCTCAGGAATGAGAAATCCTGCCCGTCTTAAGGCTTCTGCCAGGAAGAGTGACACCTAATTAGGCAAGAGGAGCCTATTCACTTTCTCAAGAGCTTACAGGTAAAGAGACAGGGGGGAAACAATGTTTCAACAAGCAGCAGGGAGAAAGAAACTCAAATACGTGTCAGCGCAGACTAAACACTTCTGACAGTTGCCCTCCAGGTAAGTTTGGGGTGAGCGCGAGGACAGGAAGGGTCAAGGACCAGGTGCCTGTGACTCAAACAAGACAAGCTCTTTCTTCAAGTCTCCAGGGGGCTTGTTTGACAGAGAGGAGAGGAGAGGAGAGGAGAGGAGAGGAGAGAGAGAGAGAGAGAGAGAGAGAGAGCACAGCACAAGATAGATAAGAAGGAAGAGAGAGCAAGGCAGGGAAAAGGGGAACATGACAGATATAAAGCAAAAGAGAGAAGAGGTGGCGAGGTGAGCAAACAAGCTCTGTGAGGAGGAATGAATCAGACAATACCTTTGCCGCTGCTGTTCTCCATTGTGTAGAGATAATCCATGTAGAAAGCACCAAAGCGCTGCATGCCCGCTATCTCCGTGTAGGTCTCCTGTCAAACAAAAGCAGAGTTAGGTAAACATGGCAGTAAGGGAGCAAACAAGCTGATAGCATTTAAGAGTGGCAGTGACTGGGGTCATGGTGGATATGGCAGAGGGGGTCAAATCAGAGATAAAGAAGAGTTGAGGGGGTGATCCGCTTAGTTGGATATCATGTTTTTTACTAGCCAACAACTTCACTAATATTTGGACTATTTACAAAGAATTAAAAGTGTCTCTAATGTGGGGTCCAATTATAACCACCAACTTTTCAATCAAGTTTTTAGAGCATGAGGAGTCACACAACTACTCTACACTTTGTTGTACTTAACAGTGCACAGGGAAGTAATTAAGTGATATCAAGTCTGTTCTTTATTAGTAATACTGATTAAAGGAGGTGAAGGTTTCCTCATTCAATTGGTGCTTGGATATATGCCACTGGAAATACGTATCTTATCTACTAAAATGATTGGACTTTTCCCTAACAAATCAAAACTGTCTAACTCAGATTATGGCCGATAGCTTCATTGTGAAATGTTATTTGGAAATATTTATTAAAATAGCAAGGTGCAGCTTTGAAGCACCTGAAAGCAATATGTACGCGTATGGAAAAAAACGACATTCTCTAATGATCATTAAAGCACTTTGTAACCGTCGGCTACGTAACACTAAAAATTAGTGTTAGAAAAAAGTTCAGATGGAAACTGTCATTTTCCTATCTTGGTCAGGGCTGAAGGGGTGCTGCCGCCTATCTAAGCACACATTAGGGAAGAGGCCTGGACAGGTCACCGGTTTATTACAGGTCTACAACACATAGACAAACACACTCACATTCAGACCAATGGGCAATTTAGAGTTTCAATTCGACCTAAACCTGCGTGTCTTTGGACTATGGGAGCACACCAGAGCATCCAGAGGACAGCACAACCGACACAGGAATAACACACACACTCCCCAAAGGAAAAACCCCAGCTGGCCAGGACAAGTTTGAACCCAGGTGACAATGCTAACAACTGAAGCACAGTTATTTATTTGCAATAATTATTAACAAATAAAATCTCGATGTCAAAGCAGTGAGGATTTTTATATTACTTTTGATCTACCTGGTTGTCAGTGTATTGTTATACGATAATTTTTCATCTTTTATTAGTGTGCAGGTCAAGAGCTATTGACCCTGTTCTAGACAATATTTGAAAGTTATACTTCTACTGCACATCAAACCACTTGCAAACAGAGAGAATGAGTGAGCAAGCATGACAGAGAGAATGAGAGAGGCCCCTCTCACACACACATTTAACACCCACACCCCAGACTTACCCACTTGTTCTCTAAACAGAGATTTCAATAGAGCCTTATCAAAGAGGCAGGTTAATGAGTAATATTTATTAGGGGACCTCTAATGGCTCTGGCATGCTTTTGGATCAAAGCCATTGGCTGGTTTCAAAACCGCTAATGAATTAACACTAAAACCTTTGACTCTTAGACTTTCAAGTATGGATAGAAGGATGGATGGATGTCCAAACAATTGCTTCATTGAGGGTCATGAACATTTCTGAGGAAAGTCAACACTAGAGCTGTGATGGCTGTTGAAGGGAGCTGAGAGTTATCAGGAATAATGACTTTAAACCTACTATTTAGATAGCAGGAACATTCCTCTACTGCAGCCAGCAGCTGGCTGACTGACAGAAAGAATCTAAGTAGCAGTGATTTCCATAAGAATTATTTATTTACTAGAGAAATTACTGAGAGTTTTAAAAAAAGACAAAATATTGTATTAACTTAGTACCACTAAATATGGTAATAGCTGCCATTGCAGCTTTTCCAGATGAAGCCTACAGAAAGACTGGATGTAATTATATCAGATTATTGTTTATTGACGCAGATAAACTACTGTATTAGCAAAGTGTGCTTTAGCAAGTCACGTAAGCCATACCCAGACTAATGTGTATTAGGAAACATCTTTTCTTCTTGGTTTTGGCAGTGACATGCCTTCAGTGAACCCTTCATATTTGTAAAAAACAAAGAAACTCAACTTAACAAAATTCCTCTGCATCAGCCTTTTGAATATTTGTTCTCTCATCAGCTTGACGACCTCAGTGCTACAGATGTTTCGTTCAGTGAGGACTCTGGTGTCAATGGCAGGTGCTGTTCGAGTTAACAGCATCAGTGAGTTCATTATGTTTAATGATTTTTTTTTTTTCCAACAGTATCACTGTTGAATAAGTGTGTTACTGTGTAGGCCTGTCGGCCCAGCTGTGAGGTGCGTGTTGAGTTGGTTGTTGGCCTGGCTTAGAACTGACTGCTTAATGTTTGCCATATGGTTTAGTCTCTGCTATCAGTTCTATGGGTGTCCTTTGAATACTTAGTGGTTAGTCTTCAGGAAAAAAAAATGCTTGAATGTGAATATACTGTTCATGTCACAAACAACCTGTGGTAGATGAGGACCTCAATCTGAAATGCATGGTCTGGCTACTACATTTTGGCCTTCCATCCAAGCGAAGGGAGCCTTTTTTTAAACCACCAAAAACAGATTTCTTTCCCAAGTACAATTTCCAAAATAAATATGTTTGGGAACATTATTCTTTGGTGCAGTAGTATTGGGGATGGGGACTTCTGAAAGTCCAGAATCTGTCTAATTCTATTCTAACCTTGTGATTAGCGGCATCCAGGATGAACTCAGCCCTGACGCCGTTGTTCTCTGGACTGCGGTAGTCAAAGAGAGAGTTGGTAAGGTAGGTCATTCCTTTACTGCTTAGGCTTTCACCACAGCTGAAGAACACTGCATCCTGCAGACACACAGAGAAAAGGAAAGAGGAAACTTGAGGTATGATGAAGACGATGTGCAGAGAATGTAAGAAATGTTTAAGATTATTTCAGATGTCACAAAGATCCAATCCAACCCATACTACATACATAAAAAAATCGCATCCAGATGTATTTCAAACTATCTAATATAGATTATTTGATGTACTACTACATAGGTGAACGCACAACTTAAAAATAACACAGTTAACACATACTTGATGAAATACAGTGATTACAATTGTGCCCAAAAGCATTTTACTGTGCATAAGCAGATGGTGAGACTGCTGTTGACAAAGTGATGTATGTGGCAAACAGAGAACATTATGGTGAATTACAAGAGGCAGCAGAATCCCACTCTTCCATAAACAAACCAGACCACATCTTTACCTCCTTCTGAAAGCTCTCGGGAGCAATAGAGGCGGCAGGAGACATGGTTTAGGTGAAAGTGATCTCTTTTCTGGGCTTTTAAATTCTCTTTTAATCTTCCTCACTCCTGTTTTCTCCTCTTTTTTTCATTTTTCCTTGAGGTTTTTAGGCTGTCTTTACCTCTTCACGTCGGTTCATGTTTTCTTCAAAATCCCGCACTCCCATGATGCCTTTCAGGCAGAGTGCCCGGCAGCTCACAAAGCCAATCTGACAATCGAAGAAGGGCTCCCCCATCATCAGCACCTAGGACAAAAACCAGAGACTTTAACCAGTTCTCCAGATTTATTCACCACAACATGAAGAACAATGTGGATGCTGGATAAACTCTGGAGTCCCTTTCCTCCACTGAAGTAAATAAGGAATACAAATGTCTGTGTAGTTAAAAAACAGGAAACCCATAAATTAATCAAAATGACCGTTAATATACGTGGCTAGATTTGAGGATGTGACAGTGTGAGGTAAGTTAAAACCCAACAGGAGGGGAAAATGCCAGCTTCAGAATTCTTCCTTTCCTCTCCAAAGAGAACACCCAGGATGTAAAGTGCCTTAAATCAGTCAAGAGAAGCTCAGTAAAACCATAACAGTGCAATAATTCACAGAAATTAATTTAGCTGAATTACCTTTTTACATGGCAATAAAAAATGTGAAATGAATGACATATCACAAACAAGGTTCTCCACCATGACCAGTTTGAGGCTACGTTGGTTTGTGGTGCTGTTGAGGTTGTGGGCTCATTTCATTGTGATAAAAAAGAGCAGAGGTCAGAAAGCTTCCCTTGAGAGTGGTGTGTGTGTGTGTGTGTGTGTGGCAGGAGTCCTGCAGCCCCTGTAACAAGCAAGGTGTGGTTCTCTCTCACTCACCGTGCCTTTGCTTCACCCAGCAGACAACTAAACAGCAAGCAATCCAATAAAACTTTACGTTTCACCACACAATAATTACAAGGCCTAGTTTTTCCTGTTTTACTAGCCATCCCTTTGCCTTTCAACGCTCTCACTTTTGGTCCCAGTTCAGGCTGCTCTCTCTCTCTTCCAGCAAAAGCATAAATTACAGAAATTGGAATTGGAAATCTCTCAGAATTCTCACATCTGGTAGAAAGCTTAGGAGCAGAAAACTCCTTTCCTCCTCCAAGCAGGTAATCAGAGAAAAAGGTTTAAAAATATTTGCTACGCCGAGGGGGAAATGCGGAAATGATCAGACTTGGGCTCGACTCAAACACAGATTCCACTGTGTTCACAACAGGCCACGGATTAGTGACCTGGAGAGGCTTTATAAATGTAATTAGAGAGGGAAGCATGAGGAGCCTCTGTCCAACAGTGAACAAGGAGACAATAATAATAATAATGGAGGATCAAAAGGGACGACAGGGACCTTTATTGGTTCAGTTCGGGCCATGATGGGTGACAAGGTTGCTTTCCAGATGGGTACAATTGGTAGGGGGCAGATATCACTAGAGAGTTGCTGTAGTTGAATAATAATATTCATCATCATTAATATTGCTTACAATCAAGGGGTGGATAATATGATCTAAAATGTATAGTAGGATACATATTTACTTCCTAAATAACAATAAATGTAACAGTAACACATTTCTAATAACATAAGACCAGTTCTGAATTTTTGACGTCTGGACTAGAGGCTGTTTGGTTAGTTGGTTAAACTCAAAATCTCTGCTTGCTATATGGAATGCAGACAATTCAGTGACTAAAACTGCAATATGAATAAATCAATAAAAGACAGTAAAAGATTACAATCCATAAATCATGTTCAGCTCTTGCTCAGCTGTAGAGTGTTACCTCAATAGTGATTCCCTCTTGCTCAAGGCACAGGACCTCTCTGGACTTCACCTTCTGAGGACTGTAGTAGCTGCTCTCTGACTGGGTCTCTGTCAGCTGAGACAAAAGACAAAGAGACAGAATCCATTTCATATTCTTCATAATGGTCAAACATGGACTCAAATAATAAACAAAGATCAAATAAACATATAACTCAGCAGTCAAACCTCGTTTGTCTTTGACCAGGGTAGAACAAACCAATCAAACTGTCATCATTTTTATTTAATCTGTGAAAAAATACTATTCAAATTCCTACAAGTGAAATGATTCAACAGGTGTCACAAAGCAAAGACCACGAACACTGAAGTCTTTACAAATGAAGCATAGCAACACTGGTAAGTATAGAGGAGATTTTGCAACCTCACCAATGTCACAAAAATGCAACACCAAAAACTGGAAACCATATGTCTCTTTGAGTGTGTGTGTGTGTGTGTGTGTGTGTGTGTGTGTACCCGCAATCTAGACACATGATTTGAAAAATAAACAATTGCTACGCAAGTCTTTGGATGTGAAGGGCAATGAGGCCCCGGAAAATAATGCTTAAAACCAGAAACAATAACATCCAAACAAGGACAGATGACATTTTCTTAGATCAGAGACTGGATGCCAGCCTTGGGACTTTCTGGTTGTTTTCTCTTCCAAGTTTGGACTCCGGCCAAAGACATTCATCAAACCACATGACAGCCGCTCCTCTCTGATTCTAGGGGAGGCCCTCTCTGGCTTTATTGGGAATGACAATCAGAACATGACTAAAGCACTAAGGATGCCAAGGGGCAAACTGAGTTTTCAGGTAACTTGATAGAGAAGAGGGGTTGTTCATAGATAGATAGAAGATAGTTTGGAGACCGTGAGAGAGAGAGAGTGTCTGGTCAAAACTAGTTGTTTGTTGTGAGAGGGGTATAGAGCTGTGATGCTTTTGAGGTTGGCCAGTCTAAAAAACTGTGGGTGTAGAGCAGAACTGTGCAGGCTCTAACCCATTCAACTTTAACACAGGAAGCAGGTGCAGAGCGAGAAGCAGCTGTGCCTTATTACCCCTACTGATGAAGCAGACTCTCTCACCCTCGCTCCCTTCCCCTCCTTCAAATTCGATGGTTTAATCACGTGCAGGGACCACCCCACTCCAGTCCGCAGGTCCCTGGGAGCAGCGTTGAGCAAGAATGTTAAATTATCTGACTAAAGAATTGCTCTGTGTGACAACAACTGTGCATAGTGGCACTGACACTGAAGAGCTACCAATCAGACGGAGGCAAACATGATGAATGTTCATCCAATAAGAATATGGCGTTTTAATGTCGGAGCAGCTAAGTCTTACCCTAAGTTAACACTTTTCACAGATCCCATTTTAATATAGTTTGAAAGTATTGATTTTGTTTATTGTCTGCACGATAATACATATAATACATATATAGCTAGCTAAATACTTGATGTTAGCTTTTCTAATAACTAATTACTAGTTACTAACAAATAACTAATTAAATGCCATGATGGCCACTTTGGCATTGCACAAGTTAGAAAAGTGGGCCTGACAGAGGACAGAGAAGCAGCATAGCATTGGAGCACCAAAACAAACGCTTAATACAGCCAGTAACACACAGAGCTACTGCTGCCACTACCTTCCCTGCTACCTCCCTTTTATTACATTTCGGCCCTTTTAAAAACTTTGGGAGTCCAACACAAATCAATTCTTTACGAGGCATCTTGGAAATGAATATTGGGGTACTTTGTCTTTATGTCCATTTCTCAGAAATGTAACACGGTAGAAAGGGTCTGATGGAAAAGTTGAAAAACACCTTGGGAACACTTGAAATTTGCTATTGTTGAAATAAATGAAAATACCAAAAATAAAGAAACAGTGTTTCTTAAAATGAAAAATGGCATGAAGTCTAGCATGCAATGAGAGTTTGGCAGGTGTGCAAAAGTAAAAGAGGGGAACAACTGGTCAGTGCTGAGCTATGCATTATGAGTGTAAAAGTAATTCCAGTATACTGCCAATTTCTCTGATCAAACGGACCTGGGGAGTAATGGGTCAGCGATCTAAAAATACCTCTCTGATTTCATGTCCATGTCAAACTCAGGTTCAGGCAGTGGCTGTTCAAAGACATGAAATTCCCTCAAACTAAATACTTCCTTGTAGGAAAGAGACGAGAACGTTTAAAAAACCATCCTTTCAGCTGTCTGCAATTACTCCAGACGAGAGGCAATTAATTGATTAAAAGAACTCAAACAATACAGGGACAATTTAAACATTATTAGAAAAGCACCATGGTCTGTTTGGCCTGAGACATGCCGCCCCTTTACTGATCACACACGCTGTCAAGTACACACACGCACACACACACACACACAGTCACACACACACACACACACACACACAGCAGTAATGTGATCTGAAGTGCCTGAACCTGAGGGGAAACGCAGATGAATTCCAACTATTCTGAGTGAGCAGGCAGGATTAAAGTTTGGGATCCATTTCTGAATAGTCATCATACCATGTATAATGTTTAAAACATTAACGTGACCCGAGACGCCAGTTAGCGGTTACACTTCCCTCCCCTGTACCGCACACAGAGACAAAGGGGATCGTAACTTCCTGAGGATCAAGCTGTTCAAGCTTTAAGAGTCAAACTGAAAATGACCACAAAATATAAAATACAAGGGTGCGGTGGGCAGTGGGAGAGAACAAACAATAATGCTAGCAAGGGAAGAAAAAAATTATGTAATTGCTCACACAACAATATATTAAATCAAGATATATAAACTTTAAATACCGTCATCTGCAGATTGGTTCTGCCTTATTATTATTATTATACATTAAGGTGATCGTGTTTGTTCTTCTTCCCAATGATGTGATAAAACTTAACACGTCGTTCACCCAATGTATGCTGGCATACATTCCAGCCCCCATGTGACAGTTCGTAATGATTTGGTAATGAAATAATTCATGATGATGTATGCTTCTTGTTTAAACAGCTGATTTACCTTGAAGGTAACAGAAGCTTTGGTGCAGTAGAAGCCTATGGAAACAATGGGGTCTTTGGGCGTGTGTTGCTGGGGGTTGTTGGGGATGCCTCCTGCCTCTCTCTGCTGGTAGAGGCCTTCCTCCATTTCCTCCTCTGTGCCTACGATGGCTGGGACAAAGGACCAGGCCCAGGACACCCAGCCCTGGTCTGCCTCTTCCGGACACCCAGGCTGCATGTAGAGGTCTGGGCTGGAGTACTGACTTGTCCCCTGGCTTTCCATATCCACATCCATCCCTGACGGGGGGAAAAAGTCTTAATTAATTATAATGCAAATATAAGCACATGATTTTACTGTAATTTAACTAGTGATGGGAAAAGGGTTAGTGCCTGCAGTAAGAGTCTGTTTCAGATGCTTAAGATAAATATTTTCGCAGTTACGATGCACACTTCCAAACCTACAGAGATCTGGTGCAGACAAAGTAGACTTAATAGAATTGCATAATCCTTTTCCTAAAACAAACAGGAGGTCATTGTCTTGAACAAAAACCAAATGTGTTACATGTGTACACAATAGTATTGCTACATTTATATTGCATTCAAATCAGGGTTCAGATGAAAAACACCAAATTCCCCCTTAGTACTCAAACAGATGAATCAATCTAAAAGCGCAGGTTCTCAGAACAAACTGGTCAAAGATGCAGGGAGAAAACTGCTGATAATGGAAGTGTCTGTGCTCAATGCAGCACACTAAATTAATTTGTCCATGCCTTTAGGGTAGTTTAATACAAGCAAGATGTTTCAGCTGTCAACTGAACATACAAAAACAGCACAGACTAAGGCAGTTTCACAGTAGTTGCTGCCAATGCTCCAGCATGCAGGTGTGCGAGTATATGTGTGCTGCATGAACTCACTGCTGCATGAACGAGAGAGAGAGAGAGCCAGAGAGAGAAAGAGGGGAAGTCCGTTCCAATGGAGGCCAGAGGGCACAGCCTGTCAGACAGCATCCTGACAGAGGACAGCCTTGACTGGGCCCAGTGGATCACTGTGGTCAGGGCTGTCTGAGCTGGACCCAACAGCACAGGCCGCATCCATAAATGCATACAGCGAGGGGTTGGGTCACATATTTGTTCAGGAGCCAACAGACTGAAATGGAGGCCACGAGGGAGGCTGAGTACCTATGAGCCATCAGCACAAGCCGAGCTTTGCTACGGGTGCAGGTGAAGCCAAGGACGTGTCGACTGTGGGACTGTATAAGATAAGCTGGAGGAGGTGGGGTGATCGGTCACACCTTCTGCGCCCAGACAGAGCACAACTGGATCAAGGGCTACTGTAAGGCACAGGCCTCACACCAGGTGAAAAGGTTAATGTAGAATGTCATGGGGGAAAGGCAGATTGAGGCTGAGTGGAGGTAGGACTGCCCGGACATACCAATGGGCTGTGGTCTAAATATGTAACAAAGCCTGGACAAAAAGGGATATTAGGAAGACAAAAGGTATGGGATTAAAGATAAATAGAAGCTTAAGACTGTCAACAGGCCAGTCCAAGTGTCAGCAACAGAAAATCTTAGCAAAAGTAAGTACTTGGATGACCAATGGGATGTAAGTCAGTGGACTGGCATGCTAGCGGTGTGTGTAACAAAAGACAAGCAAAAGTGTAGTGAAGCCCATTCACCATTATCTTTCTCAGCAAACTAGTTGGGGGTTCATGGGTTCCCTAAACCACCATGCACCGCCCCGGTCCCTGATCCCAACCTCTGAACTCGTCCCATCGTGTGTGTTTCCATACGCGTCGGGAGAGAGGAAGCTGATGTCAATACACAAGAATGTGTAATCCCATTCCTCGCGGCCTCACGTCCTCTGTGAGAAAACAATATTGTCCGTGAGGTCACAGCTTAGGAATCCCAGAGGCTAAGGCGGTGAAAATTATGACATATTTTAATTAAATCTTTCACTTTGCGAATTGGCAGTGGGAAATCCCATGTTATAGCTTTTCATCCCCCCCATCTCCCTATTCGATTCTATCTCTCATTTCTCTTTTTTTTCCTTTTTGTTTTCACTCCGTGGAAGCCTTTGAGGTGTCAGTTCAACAAGTTAAGCTCTTTCGCTTCACGTCACAGTCTGACGAAGGCTACGTTTGAATTGCAAGGCAATCAAAACACAAGCACAATTACCAATCAAGTGATCAAAACAGTCCGGCTTAAGGAGACTTTGAAGTATTAATCCAGAGAAGTGAGTGAAAAATTCCCAGAGAGTGATTCGGGCTGGCCAAAATGTATGCTGCTGTGCAGCAGAGCACTATGACCACACAGGTGTGAAATACAACCAATGCTGTTCTCTGCTTCACCAAAACCTGGCTACATCTTTTTCATGGGCAACTCACAATATCACATTAGCATGCATATCTCCAAAGGCAGAGCTCAGAAGCACTATGTGATAGGATGTGTCAGGGTCATGGTTGGTTTCCATGAGTCCAAGGTCTCCAGGCAGCAGTGTATGTCTAAGCTAGCGAGGGAGTGGGTGTGTAAGTGAGTGAACAGCTGAGTGACATTGAGACAGTGAGAGGGGAGGAGTGAGAGAAGGCAGTGCCCTCGCAGGCCAGTAGATGTCCCTCCATGTTTATAGAGGGAGAGGTGAACTGCTTACCTGACCAAGCAAAGGCTACTCTGCTCGTTGTCTTATGTCATCTGCTGTCTCTCTCACACACACACACATACATACACTCCTTTCATTTCTTCCACACACAGATTATCTGATCTATGAGATGTGTCTGTTCATCACTTCCTCACAGGTAATACAGAACATACACACAGACACACTTTCGTTGCACATGCCTACTTTGATATATAAGAATGGAACACATATCAACATGTGTGTCGCATATTGTTTCACTTTGACACTAACGGCGTGACATTAACATCAAAATGTTTTAAAATCCATTTTAGCAGTCATGGCAGGAGAATATAAAACGCTCCATAAGACAAAAAGCTGTTTCATCCATGTCCATAAACTTCTAAACTCAATGGCCTCTACGTCTTCACACCAATATCAAAAAGTGAAAAGATGATTAAAAAGAGGCCCTGTCACGTCACTGGGCTAGCATAAGGGAGCCACATGAGCTTCATAAGGGGGAGATAGCCTGTGGCCTCTTGCTGCACTGGTGTGTGATGGTCCATTCCATTCGATAGACCACTGAGGACTCTGAGGCTCTCCTACAAGGCTAACACTTAGACCTATACGCACATAAGAGCGCAAAGCATCTACATACGCCATCGGACAAACAGACAACAACTCCTGGCACATACACATGCTCACATACAGTATACGCTACTGTATACAGAGAGGTGCACGCACACACCCTGCCACACTTCAGCAGCCACAGTCCCCGGTTCATAATTCTTCACATACTTGTTGAAACCGTACAGCTTTCGGTGCCGTGACCAGCTGGTCCATTCAAGCATGTTAGTCATCTGTGTTTCCAACCGCTGAATTTTTTACAGTGTTTCACAGACTTCATTGAATTTCAGACGGTAGGAAAACTAGCAGTCTAACCCTGACTGAAGGGTTGCTTTGGTTAGTGACACACAAGTATCCCGCGCCGTTCACCTATTAGGGCTATTCATTAATGAGACATTGGCTCGCCTAAAAGAGAAAGATTCAGACAAACAAAGTGCAGCCACAATGAATCATGGGCACATAAACACGTTACAAGGCTTTTTCCACTTCGTTAATTGGCAAAAAAGAAAAACACCTTCACATGGAGGGAAAAATTAATATTCAAGAGTAAGTAACACACACACAAACACACAGAGGGCATTGGAGCCAGAGTATACAACAGAGACTCTCCACCAGCAGCCTATGGGAAATCAAGTGAATGTGATGAAGTACTGTGTATGATACTGGGATCATGTTCCAGCAACCATGTGACAATGATGTGACAATGATTGTTTCCTACAAACTACAACCCACTAAAATAAATATGCATGTAAGCCAAGTCAGTCACTGTAAGCGTCAACATAAATGAATGTTGTAGTATTCAGAATGGTAAAGGCTGCCTATACTGGTTAAGAAAAATACATTTTATTTTCTTATTACAAATAATAAATCATTTGAGCTGTAATCCTGCAACTATTATCAAAAGAATTCTGCTTTATTCCTTAAATCTGAAATGAATACACTGAAAACCATATGTTCGTGAACAAGCCCAAACCCCTCCCAACAAACACACACCCACCTTCTACAATACATACACGCACAACCCCCCCCCCTCCCGCCCCTTCAGCTTCTTCACTCTGTCGATTACTTCCAGCATAACAAGATCTGGGGGCGCTCAGGTTCCAAGAGCTGGTCCCCTCTTGTATATTTTTGTGATGGGATACTAATTCATTCTCAGAGGCTCCGCATAGCAGTAGCATGACACCGACTCTTACATCTGGCATTGGACACTGAACTGGAAGCTGCGCCAACTTGCAGTAAAAGTTCCAGGCCAACAGGCAGGGAGCAAGTTAGAGGGAGTGAGCGAATGGGCTGTATTGTGTTGGGCTGCCTGCTTCCCCTCTGCCCACCACTTCCCCTGCACCATAATTTGCTCCTGGTGCTACAGAGGTTGATTTAGCCCAGCGGGACCTGGGACTTGATCCTGTTCTATTTGGCTGAGATGAGGATGAGCGGAGAGATGAGATGGGCGTTTAGGGAATGAGGTGGGGTTTTTTTTAAGGGGGTGGCTGCAGCTATTAAAAGTATATAGTCTATGTATATGTGGGTGTATGTGTGTGTGTGTGTGTGTGTGTGTGTGTGTGTGTGTGTGTGCATGTGGTACGCCTGTGAGAGAAGCTTTGCTCAGCTTCTGAATGTGGGGAGCGGGACTTCCTATGGTGCTCCAATCAGACAGACAGAGACTGGTCTGTGTTTGATTCATCCTTGTTTCTTCCCTTCATCCTCCTCTCTCCTGCCTCTATCCACATGGAGGGGATCAGGCCTGAGGACAACGGTCTGTGTTGAGTTACACGCTCCGACTTTTGTTTGTGGAAAAAGCAGGAGGAGCGCACACCATGGTCAAAGTGATGTTAAATGTCCCGTTTAGGAACAACAGCAGCATATGGACAGACATAGCCCCTGAACAGAACAAGGCAACATGCAGAGCGTCGCGAGATGAAAACGCTGTCTAAGGGAAAAGTCAAAGCTTTGTGCATGGTCTGATGGCTCATTAACCACTTCAGAGCTTTGGGTCACATTTTGTCTGAGAAATATGACTGCTACAGGAACCGCACTGACACACAAATGCTGCATCCCTGTGAGACCTCAAGGTATAATTTCCAAATTAATTTTGATAGAACAGAATAATGGCTGTAGAAAAATGTGATTTTTTTGCTGTGCACATCTCTTGCTTGGTACATGGAGGGGGCTGCCTCATTCTACTATTTTGCAGGTGAATGAATAAATAAAGAGCAAAAACAGCCTAATATACCTCACTTAATATACTTAATGTACATATGCAAGTTCTAGCTACATCTAGTCATAAAGGGTCAAATTCTACTGAAAAAGGTTTTAAAGAAACTCTGCTCAAATCCTTTGAAAACATTCAACATAAATTAAGGCAAAGCAGAGATGCTTAGTTTAAAAACAAAACAGAGACAGAATTGTCACTGCCCTCCCTGAGAGACTGCACTCACCAGGTAAAATTGCTCCAGCCTCCCTGACATGACCACTGCCCTCTTCTCCTTCGCCCTCTTTGTGTCCTCCGATTTCCCCATAGTAGAGGGCAATAATGAGCTCTAAAATGCGGATAAACATGGGCAGCTGCTGATCAGTAATGGACAACTTCAGGCTCTCCACCATGGTCTGGATCTGAGGAAACAGAAAAGAAAAGCGTAAGAGATGGTTTACATTTAGAAATTTGATTTGTTAAATTATATGTTTCGATGTGAAATGGGCTACAGGCCCAGCCAGTTCTGGTGGGTCCCTGCATAATGTGAATAAGAATGTTAAGTGAAGAAGAGCAGAGCTGCCCCAGGCCCTGCACGAACTGGGATGGATTCCCCTCTGGCTAACTGGTGGATGCTGAGTGTTGCATGTGGAGGACGCAATTTCTGCCCCTGTTAAACAAAGTTATATGATCCCCCACAGCTACAAACCACTAATTATGGTCTGAATGTGAGTAGATGTACAGTATAGAGTAACGAGAAGGAAGTAGATACATCCCATAATATAAAGACAATGTCTGGATCAATGAAGTCAGGTGCAAATAGAAACTAATGTACTCACATAATACATGGAATGTGAAGCAATGTCTTTACTGTAATTATCTGAGGGGTTTGTATTATACAGTGTTAATAAAATTAAAAATAACAGAAGACACCAGAGTATAGTCAAAAGTGGACTTATTGGTAGGTTATTGCTTAACATATATATATATATATATATATATATATATATTGCTGTAACAGACTACTCTAACTGGCAAATATGTCATGTGTGATTCTGTTGATGGGACTGTGAAAACCTTTTTGAAGGTCACTAAACCACAAAGCTTGTCACTGAATATATGTAGATGGGAATGAGACAGTTCCGCTTAAGCCTGTTGATCAAATTTGTTTAACAGATAAATAGGACTGAATTAAATTTACCATGACGTGGCTTTATAGTGGAAAGATGACCATGTGTGATGAATACACAAAACTTCACAAATTAACCAAGGGTATCAGAGGATCAATGTTACTTTCTCCATCAGAAATAGTTACAAAAAGAAATGTCTACCACATTGAGGAACAAGACGGCCCAGACTCTAATGTGCATAACATCTTCCACTGTTCTACTATCAATGAGTAGAAAAATGACATTTTTTTTTAATAAGCAAAACTCTTACTATTGTTTTCAAATTAAACCAATTTGCGATTGATTCTCAACGTCAGTGGTGTAGAACAATGGACTGAAATTAGTCATTATCCTGCTGCATTATTGATTTGAGACAACAGCTAACCTCACACCTCACATGTTCCTCTTACTATAAGCTGCTGTGGCGAATTCAAACTTTCCCATCACTAGCATGTGTGACAAGTTTGGACGATTGCTAAAATATGGGGCTGCTCACTTTGATGACAGATGGGATCTTGGAATTGATGTTGTCGTAGGTAAAATGGAGGCGCGTTCTGAAGGAGCATTTGTACAGCAGCGGGTCCTGGTAGAACTCAATCTTGCCACTAGCGTTCCGCTTGTCCAAGCACACAGTACAGTCGGCAAAGTTGATCACTTTCCTTAGGACCAGCTCTGGAGCTTCACAGGGGGGAAAAAACAAAATGAATGTACATTATTTTGCATTGAACACATATGAGGTTGACCTGTTGTGCTTGACACTAATCAAACATGTCGACATAAAGGCATTAGACATGCATGCACACAAAGAAATGTATGCCAACAGAGAGGTATTATCAAACACAAACTAATGCAATCCTACCCACACTCACACAACAGAGCGCAAGCCCCGACAGTAAATCATCATTATCTGTGATCTAGGAAACCAGAGATCTAGGAGATGACACTCAGACATCACAGAGCTGTTGTGTAATGTGACATTTACAAGAGGTACAACCAAGTGCTTTGTGTTTTTGTGTGTGTGTGTATGTGGTCTGTGGTGTGTGTGTGTGTTGGATGATCATACACCATCAGACTCTCAGTTGTCACTGACTCACTCACCCCTGACAGACTGATAACAAGGCTCATCATTCCCAGAATTATTTGGACAAAAAATTCCATAGTGATAACAGTGACTGGAAATGACCACTTCATGATTTCTCTGTTGATATAGGCTTTTGTGAGTCCCTATAAAGAGCCCGTTCTTTCTTCAAGGTTATGATGG
This sequence comes from Enoplosus armatus, assembly GCF_043641665.1. Classification (NCBI taxonomy): domain Eukaryota; kingdom Metazoa; phylum Chordata; class Actinopteri; order Centrarchiformes; family Enoplosidae; genus Enoplosus; species Enoplosus armatus. The sequence goes on along the minus strand of NC_092188.1, from coordinate 22,171,943 downwards.
AAGTTCAAGTTTAAAATAATTTGAATTCTCTAACAAGTGAGAGTTTTTAAGTGCAATGGATAGAAACCCTTCACAGAAAATGGAAATAGGCTTACAGTATTGTTGCAGTGAATAACCACTGACAAGGAGGATTTTAAACGTTCATGTTGTGGAATATCTACAGGATTCCAGGCTTGTGTGACATAAAGCTCCCTGTTAGCTCTGCATCATTAACGAACAAGATGTTAATTTACAAAGGAAAGCTCGGGCGCTTTACAAGGGAACACAACAATGTGACAAATCAAAAAGCTTATCATCAGATAGGGTTCCATGCAGTCTGTGGTTGGAGCCATCCATCAGACACTATTCTATTGGAGACTAAGAGGGTCACAAGTCCAGTACTGAGAAATATTATGCAACTAATAGGGATTGGTAATGGCATAGGGGAAAGGACCAGTCAACAAGATGGTTTTGATCAGTCTTGCTCTCGTCAGGTGTTCTAACATGAATGATTAGCTTGATTTAACATCCTCATTCTTTCCTACAAGTAATTAGTGTCTTTACCTGAATAAATTAAAACCAAAGAAAGCACAACATATGAACCATGTAGCAATCACAATCAAGGGCCCACAAGGATTGCACTTCCCACTGTTCTATTTACAAATGGCATGCTTAAGTTTGAAATCCCCCACCTCATTCATCATTTGTGGTTTCATATATGAGCTCGTTTTTTGTGTCAAAGCCAACTATGCATTGGACCTACACATGCTCCAATCAGACTGGGGAGTTTATCAAGAGGCAGAATATGAGACTACTCTGAGAGCTGACATTGGGCATTTACACAAACAGCCATGTTTAAACTTGTAGGATATGTCTGTTTGACCTTAGTTTGAACTAACAAAATTAAACACTTACTGTAATATATAGGTTCTTGTCTCAGTGGATTTGCTAGTTAATCCCACTACCAAGGAATGTAAGCAGCCATTGCTCACCAGTGATGTCCATGAAGGCCCTCTCCCATATATCGTCCACAGTGTAGCACTCTGCAGAGGTAATGTTGACCGACAGCACGATGTCATCTTCCACGTACTTAAGGATCAGGTTGTTCACCACAATGTTCACGTTGTTCACCACACGCCTGATCAGACTCTGCACGTAACCTACAAACACATAAGCAAACACACGAGAAACATGTTAAAATGCACAATAAGTCCACGTAGAAAGATACACAAAAAGCATACCTAATTGCAAAGAGAAAAAACATGCACACAGAAGGGCATAGTAGCTATATTAGCAGATATCCACTAGCACGTATCAGGACACATAAAAGAATTAAAGGAGGAAAATCCAGAGCTGAATTTCCTGAAAGTCTAGGCTCAATACTACTGACCCCTGCCATCCTCATGGGCTCGTAAATAAGAGGAGGTCCTGACATGTTATTTCTCGCCACAGTCTATCCCTTGGACATGCAGTGAAAGGAGCTAAATATCCATAAGAAAACATTTTTTCTCCTCATCCTGCCCAAGCAGCGCTACAAATCCTGGGCGAATTTATGAATCTCTGAAGAGCTCTGCTCTCCTCTCAGACGCAAAGTCCTGTTTAACCCAAAACTATGCACATGCTGCCACAAACATATCCCTCCCAAGCCCATTAAACCACTAAGGAGCCAGCGTGTTCATTTAAACATATTCAAGCTTCATTGCATGGACACACACGCACATTCACACATAGAATAGACAGGACTTTCAACATATTTATACATGATAAGAGTTATTGAGGGCATAGTGAAACCACATTCTAAGGAACACCAGGATTCGAAAATGAATGGCACATTCCGCCAATGATGAGACAAAAAGAACAAACAAATAACCTTCGTGAAAACACTTTGCACACATTCATTTTATAGTGTGATGACTGGACAAGTTTATGTCACTTACTTTTAAAAATTTGAATTTTGTACAAATGAAAAGAAAAAGGAATATAGAACTAGAATTTTTTTTGGTGAGGGTGAAAGGTGGGGGCCAGCGGCTTTGTGGTGGAGAGGCGGAGGGATGTAGTAACCGTGAGCAAGCAGGAGAGAAAGAGCCGTCCGATTGTGTTTCATCAGAGCTGGGGGAGCCATCCTGCAGTGTTACCAGTACCTCCTAATGGCCACAGTGACGCCCAGAAACAGAAGCTTCGCAGGAAAAACATACATGGTAAGGTCATTACTCAACAAAGTAAGAAAGAACTTAAAATATTACAGACAGGGGAGTTTCGACCATAAAATATGAAAATATACAGCAATAAATCCTCCTAACCACAGGACCAATGGCATTATTCATTCCTCCCATGTACTGTTAAACACAGTCACTACAAGTTAAAACATATAAACCTTTAATGCTTTTCCCTTATTTTCCAAACCAAATGTTTGTCTTCCTGTATCTACATGCCTGGCCCAGGGCATAACAGAACCGATAATTAGGCAGAACTAAATGGTGCTGTTGATGAAAATATTTATATGAATTGGTTAACTGTTCTGCCATTTGTACACAGGCCCGACTGCGCATTAGCATAATCCAATTGACAAAATTCTCATGAGTTTGCTGCCTGACCAAACAGAGTGGCAGGAAGAGAGGATGACATAATATAAACTCAACTCATAAACGCAATGTGTGTTCGTGACATTTGTGCGTGGCCTTGCATGCATGCATGTGCTTGTCTGAGTTTGAGTGTGTGCCTGGCTGCTTTCTTGCGTGCATGAATGTGGCTGTGTGTGTGTGTGTGTGTGCCTGTGGTTCTGGGGTCAGTCAGAAAGCTGCTGTAGCACCTGCAGCCTGGGCAGTAAAACCGGCACTTTACCCCCTGCTATTTCCCTCTCTGGATCTAATTTACCCGTGTCAGGGTGTCTCTCTTTCTCTCTTGCACTTTCTTACACTTGTTATACCTCTTCTAGCCTCGCACAAGTCCGGGGCCCCAATCCGTCTTTCTGTGAGCCATCGCGCTGCTCTGAACTTCTGTAAACAATTGACACAGCCAGCACCTGTGCTGCGGCCCACAGGGAAGGAGCCCACTTAAAACTGTTCAACCATAAAATGACTGGAAAAACCAGCTCCTTTATGTGATCTCAGAACAGGCCAAGTACTCTCTTCTGTGCAATACAGGAAAGAAACACTATACTGTCTATGCTCACCATTTTTCCTGTATATGGAAAGTATTAGCAGCTATCAGCCTTGCCAGTTATTAGCCACGGAGAGAAAGATTGACCATCAGACAATAAATGTACTGTAAGTTTGTCCTGCTGTGTTATTCTGAAACGGAATTAGTACAGTTAGCAATGTAGCCAAAAGAACCCATACAGGAGCTACTGTGCAACATAGCACCTTTAAAGTGTCGAGTATAGTTCACAAAGTTCTAAAAATCCCTATTTCATTTTTATCTTTCATCTGTTAAATATAAAATATGAGGAACATAAACAAAGTGGTACAACAATCTCACCACCATGGCAAGTTTCCTGCAGGACTATGGAAACTGCAAGCCCATATTATTACAAGGTTAGAATCACCAAGAATATAAGCCACTTAATTATGTTAGCCATTCTATTAGCTCTAGGGCCTCTTGTAGTAAAACTGTAGATTCATAGAACCCAACCATGCATGGTACAGCAGGTCTCCAGAACAGAAGAAAGCTCCAGCTGGAGAAAGCTCCAACCTTTACCAGTATGGGATATTCTCTATCCATAAGTAGTATTTTCCAGTAATACCAGAACAGCTGCTGTATTTATTTTCTGAGAAAAGGCTCCAGTACCAGGACAGCAGTAGCACTGGACCACAGATTTATCTCAGGGGTGTTTGCATTTCAGTCCATGCAGATCTCAATCTCCTCCAATCACACGCATACTTACACAACCATGCATGTGTGGCACATAGGATATTTATATGTAATTGCTCAGTTACTTAAATGTGTTATTTTATAGTATGCACTTCATCTTGCATGTTTACAGTCTATTTTGAGTATAAAAGGTCCTAATGCACTTGGCTTTTCAGGAGAGTTTATCTTTGAAAGTGCAAATCTTGAGTGTGACTTCCACCCAACTCACAGGTAGCAGGCTAAACCTAGACTCAAAGCGAGACTTGTCACTATTGAATCTCTTTGAACTCATATAAAACAAAACACGTTTTCAACAGTGTGAATAGAGTCAAAGCAGGAGTCCCCGGGACAGAGAATGCGGTTCTCACAAACGGTGGCCGCTGGTCCCCACAAGCAGCAGTAAACATAATCACTCACAGAATCGCCCAAGGTGGAAGCACTTGGTCTTTGGTCTTTGTGTGGCTACCAATCCCATGGCATATGAATTAACATCACTATTTTCCACCACAGGGAGAACAGGGAGGATAAATTCATTCAGCATGTGAGAGCTTAGGGCCAAATGACTGGATAATTGCTGGTGGCTGCTTTTTAGTGTCGGCCCGTGTTTTGTTTTGGTTGTTTTGATGGGGAGGGGAGCAGACGCAACACTGAGGTTTGTCAACGTATATGCTGACAAAGAGGTAACCTAAAAAGGGCCATTGTCCTGCGATGGTCTCACTGCTAGCAGGTCTTCCTTAATACACTTACATCTGCACACACTGCCACTCTCCTCCCAACCATCCACACACATCTGCCTGTGTCCATCACTGCCTTCCGAGAAAGCATTGAAAAAATATATAGAATTAGGTGAACATATAGCACTCCATTAATCGTTTCCTATAATACGTAGGTGTAGGGTATTATATAATATATATATAATAATAGTAATGTCTATATAATGAGTAACGAGGAGTGTCAGAGAGGATCTGTTGTGGCATGAAGCTTTTGACGGCCTCTCTTCGATCCCAGCATGAACAAAACACTCAAGTTAAAATGCTGAACCACAACAGCAGTGCTTAAGAGGTGTGGTTAACATGCAAAAATAGACACAAAACAACTTTTTAAACTCACCATGACTCATTAACTGAAATTGTTGGCAGCTATTTGTTTATTGTATGTGCTCCATGGTTTCCTCACTGTTCACTCACTCACAGCACTGAACGGTTTGCAGTGTTTTAAGAGTGCGGAACGGGGCATTTTTGACAGCTGACATACCCTGAGCAAACCAAAAATGTCTGCCTTTGGTGACTCTTTAGACCTCTTCAGTGGTAGTATCAAAACAGACACTGTGGTAGACAGTGGAGGTAGTGGCTTGCATTTTAGTATATTTGCAAGGCCATGCAGATCATAGATATTTTCTTAGGCAGAAATGGACATGCAATAGGTACTCAGGACATCTGTGTCCATACCCGTGGACTATAACAAGTCTAAAATAAGGTCCTCACGATGAATGTCCACCAAATTCCCTGTCTGTGTCCTCCCTTTTAAAAAACATCCTTTAACTACATTAAAGACTCTTGACAGGTTTGTTTTGTATCTTATTCTTAGGAAAACATCCTCTGTCTGAGTCATAGCAGGTTAGTTTTACCTTGTGTACCTTTTAACCTCTACCTTTTAATTAGGAAGGCTGGGATTACAGCATTCATCTGCTTCCTCACTGTTATTGAGGTGCTGCAGCCTTTGACCTCAGAGTTGTCTCTACAGCCTGTAATGGGTTGAAACAAGGTCCACTGCTGGAACAGTGTGGGGTGTGCACACAAATGAACACAGATACACTAAAAACATACACACACAGGCACATACTCACACACAGACACAGACTCATACACTTACACACACACACCTGGGAGATCTGTTGGAGGCAGGCCCAAAGGGAGATGCTGGGGTGTGAGGCACCCTGCTTTAACAGCTGGGGAGAGATATTATCTCGTAACGTCAGGCCTGGAAATGGATCCTCCCCAGATACAACCAGTCAGGAGTTTAGGTTCATACATTCAATGCATACTAGGGCTCTGGGAGTGAGCCTTATGGCTGGGTGTTAGACTGTGACCTAGCTCTTAAAGCTCAAGACCCCCACCTCTCTCCTTTCTTTTTCTTTATTTAGCCATAGCTTTCCTTTATTTTTTAGTCACCCCTTGGCCACCTTCTTTCTCACCTTTGCTGTTTACTCTGGAAATGTTTTCCATGCTCCTAGAACTTTTATTGGCTCTATTGTTTGCTGGGTCTGAGAGATCTTTTCATGAAGTGTTTGTTGAGTATTTCAATTAAGATTCAAAGATTTCTGAGGTTGTGCATCATTTTACACTTCGACATACATTTAGGGTTAGGAGAGTCAAAGTGCCAAAGTGTGAATAAAAATAAAAACAAAATGTTTACTAGCTGATATGAGGTCTGTGCATGTTTCTTTCTTTCTAAAAGACAGTTACAAAGCAATAAAAAAAAAATGTCATCAAAAGTTTTAAAGGCCAGCCCCAATCAAACAAGGCCCTTCTTTGTGAGGTGCACTAAAGTGCTGCAGTAAGACAGGTACGGAATCCATGGCCCTGTAGGAGGCATGTGGTCAAGTGGCCTTGTTGATAAGAGCCATCACTATGTGATTTATCACAGACACATCCCCCATGCTCCCCCAGGCTGATTTACACTGGTAAAAAAATGCAGTGCTACACAGCTCATCCCAAAAAGAATATTTCTGAGAGTCTAAACAGGTATTGCCTACATTTGAATGTGACACTGACCTCTGCAGGCAATGGGCTACTAACAAGCCAGTGGATATAAATCCAATTATTTTGTCTCTATAGCATTCTTAGAGGATAGAAAGAAAAAACAAGATTTCTCTGTCGTGTCAAAAGGTCCTGATCTCGGTCTCACTCGGTGGCCCGGTCCTCCCCCGTGCCTGCCCTGGTGTTCATTCCCTGAGCAGGGAGGTGGAATAGCCTCACTGGCCCCAGGGCCATCACTCACCTGGGGGCAGGTCCGGGTCGCTGGGGGCAGCTTGTTGGAGGCGGCGGGGCTTGGCCACAGCCTTGGAGCTGTCTGAGACACTGCGACTGGTGGAGCTAGAGCCGCTCTCGTGGTCATCCTGATGAAAAAACAAACATGAACGCCCGTGAGGATAGGTAGTGGAGTAAACACACTTACACACAGAGCTCTCCAGAACTGGGGCATTTAGATTCGCTTTGACAGTTATTCAATTATAACCAGATTAAGCCAATACTGCAATTTACTATCGTGTACAGTAGTAGTATAGAAATACAACAGTCGGGTGGTCCTATTGTCTTTGAATAAACATAATGCTTTGATTACTGCAATTTTCATGCATCCACCAGGTTATCTTGCTTGTGTTAATCAGGGTGCAATCAGAGAAACCACACTGAATTATTCCACTATCTGTTAAATTATCCTTGACATGTATAAACAGCTTAGTCATGTGTCCTTTTTCTGCATGTGCACCACAGATGTCAGAGAGTAAACTCAATAAAAAATGTCGGGCGATGGCACAAGAGTTTTTTTAGGTTCAACCTAAAGCGACACAGAACTGTTCTCGTGATGAGGTGCCAGTGCCAAAACACCAGTGGAATCCATCATTTTCTTTCTATTTCCTAGTGGAACTCAAGATATTAGCTAGCAGGCTTGCACACATCTCCTCACATGTGAGCAAGATCGATTACCAAACAAATCATGTACACTGTAGTTAAGGAGAACAAACTAACCCGTCTACCATCTAACTGTACCTGGTTATTGAGGGCAATCAAATGATTGGTGTGCATGTCAGCTGAGTATCTTTTCTCCTGCATGGCTGTGTGCACAATGAACAGAGGAGTGGTTAGGGGAGTATCTACCATACACCACGGTTTTTGAGCCCCCCTTCACACCATACCTTTGCACTAACCTCCCTCCCATCCCCATTAAACAACCATCTCCACGGGCTCTACAAATAAACTCTGGTCCTTGGGATGAGAGGAGTGAAGGTCTCTCCTCCACAAGAGAACATGTCATCTCCACTCAAAGAGACCAGCGGCCGGTTAAGCCCAGGAATGCAAGAACAAGATGTGTGTGTGTGTGTGTGTGTGTTTATGTGTGTGCAGGAATGACGATGAAATGGACATTCCCTTCAGAGATGAGCCTGAAGATAAACAAAATGAGCCAAGATTCGGGATGAGGAGGTTATTTATTGGTTCAGCTTGTAGAGTGCCTCAGTGCCTAGTGGGTGCGCTGTGACTGAGACATGGGGTGCAATTAAAACAACAGGGGTACAAACAGTGGAGGGGTCATGAGATTGTGGTTAAAGGACTGACAGCTAAGGACTTTTACTAGATCTACTGCTGGGGTAAATCCAATCTTAGCAAATCCACAAATGCACTAAAAGAGAGAATCATCAACTTGTTCCTGTTGGTAATATTTCAATATTTATAGCGATATGTTGAAGCACTCTCCTAAAAGTTAAAAGGAGAAAACCAAGGCTCTCATATCTGATGTCATCAAGTGACAAACCCTGGAGAAGCTCCATTAGCAATAAAGAGACTGACTTTGTGGACTTGTAAAATTTCTACAAGCAGATTGTCACCTTCTCCAGAGGGTCTTGGTCATCGTGTTTCCAAGTTTTAGCGGAGGCTTGTTGCCTTGTTTCCAAATTTTAGGAGGAACTTGCATGTTCACAGCTTTTGATTCAACAGTTCATTATCAGAGGTTACGGACCTAAAATTTGTCAAATCTGTTTTTGCAATTGTTCACGGTAGCAGAAAAGGAAAATTTGGAATACGGCCAGCACTACTGTAAAAACCTCTTCTACCATAAATCAATTGGGAGAATAGAGAACAGCCTAATACATCAAAATCAAAGCACAAAATACATACTAGGACTACTATAGGCTATATTTCTACTCCTCTACAACTACTATGTATAATTGAACAAATACCTCATGTTCATATTCACAATAGACACAAGCCTGCAACAGAAGATGGTAGGAAGGAATGAAAGAAAGAAAAGAAACCAAACATATTAGAGAACATTCTAAAAATAGAGAAGTCAAGAAAATGGTGGAGAGTAGAGAGAGTTAACCCCCAGTATGGCATTAATTAGGGGTTACTGCAGCACTGTAACCTTTTCACAGTCAGCCCGGGCGGTAAGTTAGTCAGACAATCGGACAAAGAAAGGGGGCAATCACATGTGTTTAGCATTTAAAAGGGGGATCAGCGTGGCAAAGTGTCTCAGGAGTCACTCCTTATCCTGACTCATGTAAACACTGTAGGTGTCACAACCATATATATTTGGCTACTCCATGCACACACACTTCATTCACACATACTCAAAAGAGCAAATGAACCCACAGTCACACCTTTCAGGCAACTCACATGCCGTACATACTGTACATACACAAACCACCCGCAATTCACACACATTTCCTGGTTCGGGACAGTATTTAATGACAATGAATCCCTTTCTCTCTGTGTGGTTGAGTAATGAAGATTAGGTTTTAAACATTCTTTGCATAATTTGAGTTGCGGACACACTGACGGAGAAGCAAGAGTGCAGTAAAGTAAACACGCAATCGCCAAAAGAGACGAGGGAGCCTCTGGCAGAAATATTTACACTTTACTTCAGTAAGGGCCTTTGCGGTAGAGCTGCACTATGCAAGCAGTTTTTTCCCCATCAGTGAGTGGTGGGAATTGGTAAACAGAAGGGAAGGAATAATAAATACCTCATCAAGGTTCCAAAGAGTAGAGATTGGCAAATAATAAGATGTAAATTTGTTGCTCATTATTCACACTTCATTTGTTAACTTGTCATCACTTCAAAAGTTGCATCTGCAATACTTAGTTATTACAATAAGACAGAAAAAAAGGCAGTTTTTTTTTTAGATGAGGTGACTTTATGAGACATGCTCACATGTTGAGGTGTTTAGTTTCATCACAATACACTACTTAAGCACATTAGAATTACAAACAGTCTTGCTCCCATGTAGACTCTCATATCTATACCTAAAAGAATGCCTAGCCCTGCAGGCCAAGAGTACATCGAGTTCAACAACTCAAACTGCCACTAAAGAACAAGGCTGCCAAATTTGGAAGTAGCGCAATTAAGCGCTCAATGTCACCATGGGCAGGGAGCAATTCTCCAGAGGCAAAAAAATGCCTTTTCAGAGGGAAGCCCTGGGACAAATGAAGCCTGCCTCAGCTGCTGCCGGGTAAACTGATCCCTCCAATGCCACGGCAGGGCACAGGACAGAGAGCGAGGGATGGAGGGATAGAGAAGGAGGGAAAGACAGAAAGACCAGGAAAGGGGGGGGTGGCTTCCCCTGCAGGCATGTCAACTCAGCTGTTGACCAAAGATGACGGTAGCAAAAAAGGAAAAGAGAGACAAGAGACAAAGAGATAAGTAGAAAAAAACAATAGAGTGAGAGAAAGTGAGACCCAGAGTAGCTGAGAGACAGCGGGAGTGAGGGAGACTTGGAGATAATGGAACCAGAACAGAGGCACAGAAAAAAAAGGAGCAGGTCCTGGCAGTGTGAGTGACAGGCAAGGGGGACCCCCTACTCAGAGGGTAAGTGGGCACCCATGGAGGGTTAGGGCACAGGAAGGCCAGGCCTGACCTCTGTTCCCCTGCAGACGTCTGGCTCAGTCAGGGACCAGGAGGCAGTGTGTTGAGCCTGTCTGGAGGGTCAACCCTCATCTGAGGTGCTCAACACATTAGCCGAACCCTGCCACCACCTCCAGCTATTAGAAACAGCACCACCGCAGATACTGTCACAGTTTCCCTAGTACAAACAAACGAGCTATAACTCACAGATACCAGAAACCAGTAAAATCTTAACTGCCAATGGCAAGGTAATTTATATGTAAACTGTCATGTGAATAAGTAAAACCTTTTGTGGGGAAGTGAACCATTTCAGGTCACAGCAAGCAGAAATTTGAACAGCATGATATGACAACACCTAATCAGACATAATAACTAAAGTTGCCCATTTCCATATTATTTTGAAATTGATATGGTTTCTAGGCATCTGTTTCAACTGTTAAATATAAGTTTAACATACACTTGAAAATCATTTTAGCCTACTGGAAATAATATATACATCACACATCAAGTGTGGAGGGAAAACAAAATAATGGTCTTGCTGTCATTTGAGGCTTTCACTTTTACATCTGTTGGCCCAAAACAAAACAACATTGCCAGAGTTTGTTTTGATTGCCCAATGCGCTTTTCTGAGAAATAAAATATGACATTTTCTTCTTTTTTTTCTCCACAAATTACAAAGCAATTTTTCAATTTCAGTGGAACACACAGGAAAAAAAAATGTTGGCAAGGATTAGCAGTTGACTAGCCTGCCTGCCTGCCTGCAAATGCCTGATCTTTGAAACCCAAACATTATTAAAACTGGTCAATTTCACACAGTTTCAGCAGATTAATGGGAGCATGCAGAAGACCATTGCTGGATAAACACACTCTTTGTTATTGTTGTTTTTCCTCTGCAGGTTGCTGGCGAACTCATGCTGACATCAAAGCAGCAGGCCTGGAGATTGGAGGCCAGGCAGTGGAGGGCGAACGCCTATGGAGTGAGAAAATAAATGAAGGAAACCCAATAGCTCCTTATCTCAGACAGACCCCCTGCCCCCCCCCCTCCTCCTCCTCCTCCTCCTCCTCCTCCAAATCACCCATATACACATGCAAACACAGACACACACACACTGGGTCTGACAAGTAGAGGCCCTGTCCCCCATGTCAGGGCCCACAGAGCACCATCCCTGGGGAGGATCAAGCAATCAGACCTCCTCCCCCCTTCTTCCAAAACACTCACAGACAACACTTTTTGCCATATAACGTTCTTCAAACTCAATAGAGAACCTCTCTAAAACTGGCTGCCAGGGAATGGTAGGAGACACTGTGGATGTGATGGGTTTCAGATTGTTTTGCCAGAACAATACTGAAAACACTCACTGCTAACGTGATACACACACCGCACATTCACACACTGCTTTTCTCATGAAGCAGTGCCTCTGTTCTCATTACTACTTGTCGTCCTCTCTCTTCCTCATGTCATCTTGCCCGTACAACTTCTGTTCTTTCACCCGTCCTAATTCCTCCCTCCTCCTCATCCTACACATTTTCACTTTTTTCCCATCGTCTTTATCTACAATCTATGCCCTTTTTATACAGTTGCTTCTAGTTTGTCGTTGTCATCTTCTTCATCCCTCTGCTTATTCTAGACCTTCTCCTCCCATCCATAACCAGCTAGGCTGAAGCTTGTGTTAACAGTGATGACCCTGGTTCTCGTAAGAATGGTTTCCAGCTGGCAACAAGAGGAATGAGACATGAAAAGTGGCTCACTGTTTCAAACATACAGTCACAGTTTGGGATGGTTCCAGTAATGTCAAATGGTATGCAGCCACTTCTTTTACACTTAAGCTGCTCGACCCACTGATGACGACCCCACTGGAATGTAAGCTGAAGAGAACGGAGCTCATCGCAGTTGACTCAAATTACCTTTTTTTTTTAAACGTCCCTTGGCTTCGAGCACATCCATCAGCTCAACTAAAAATTAGCTGCTAATGGGTTTTTAATGAAACTGTAACAAATGCAGAAAGCCATTACACCATGATTAAAGACAGGGGTTTCATTTTCTCCTCAAACGGAGGTAGACCAGAGAAGGCTGCTGCCAGCCAGAGCTATAAGGACAGAATTTCGCACACTCTCCCTCACATTCAAAACACTCATAAATGAGCAAGAGGTCTAATAATACCATTATACTCAATTTGTATACAGATACAAACACACTACACCACAAATGTACACAAATACTTGCATACCTCACCACACACAAATGCATGTACACAGTCTCACACACAGCCTAAATATAAAGACCCATACACTAAAAAGCACAGCAGAGCCGTGCAGCTGGAATCCATGGCAGATTGGAGGGATTAGAGCCCGAAATGAACCCAGATGAATATCACATCGTGTGACATTCTGAATAATTATCTCAATGAAAACAGCTCATTACAAAAATGTGGTCTCTCTCCCTCTCTCTTTCCCCCTCTCTTCAAGTAATTAAATCCACTACCGGGAAAGAAATCCCCATTTACGATACATGTACTGCACTAATGAAATATTAGTCCTGAAATGTATACAATGTGCTACAGTATTTCAACTGAACTGGTGTATTCCTTAGCCTTGTTTTTCTGAGCAAACAAAGTGTGAGGAAGTGCAACTTAGGCAGTTTCTGAAACTTTTCAGATTTTTAAATGTTAAGTGTTCCTATGAAAAATCCAGCAGCACATGGTCAAATGCAACTAAAATGTCACACAGCGTAGAGTTTAATGATATGTTAAGATTCAATAGTCCAGAACTTTTATAAAATAGCAAAGATGGCCAACCAAAGTGTTTTCCAAGTCAATTTTCTTTTGCGAAACCACACACTGCAGCTACTCAGCACATACTGCATATTAACCTTCAGATAAACAAAATATCCTTGACTTCACATGAAGGAGAGACAGTCCATTAAAATATGCATCCAGTCCCGGTTTACTTGAAACTCTTGTTATTTTCTTTACAATCAAATGAATTATCTGTAATTTGTGTTTTTCAAAACCTTCATACCAATATAATTACCACAACCACTACAGAGAATAGACAGACTTGTGGGATTTCTTTTGGAATCATTTCAAGGGGGGGGGGGGGGGGGCTGTTTACAAGGTCTGTAATACCAGAAGTGTTACTAAGCACATTTAATCCCTGCAAACTGTTACAATAAAAGCACAAGGTACATTCGCTAAGCATATGCCTTCTTTCTTTCAGAAGCCCAAAAATATAACATATTCATTAAAGAGGGGGGAGCAGGGACATGGAAAAGATTCCAACGCATCTGCCAAATGGAGAATGCACAATTACAAAACTATTTCACTCTAAAGCGGGAGGAATCACAACGACAGCACTGGTGATGTCATGCCGGAGGTCTCTGCCAAGAGTGCCTCCACTGTACCCAAGTCAAACTGGCTATGTTTTATATCTGCCTGCAACATGCCCAGAATAACAACAAAGACAAACAGGGATCCCAGTTACGGACCAGACCTACAGGGAGCAACAGAAGGACTACTGACTTCTCAGTGGACATCTTCGGACAGCCCTTGTCCTTGCCTTATTTTTACATGAGAGAATACAATTGGCTGCAGTCATAGTCCAGATCTTTTACTGAGGGACAGTGGAAGATCTGTACACTTCATATAAGTGCCACACAGTAAAACTACCTTAACTGGCCACAAGCCACAATCCAAGCCTTCAATCCTCTTCAACATTGCACAGACTTTTTGACAACCCCTGTCCTACAGCATCTCAGTAACATGGACCAACCAGTGCTATTATTGTCCATCACTAAATGTGAAACGTTTATGTGACTTTTAGCTCCACTATGGACCTATTACATTCTGTAGTACTGGTTTAAACCCCAAGACATTTTCTTTGGTCTTATTAGCAAACTTCAAGTGACACCAGCAGAAACCAATCTTGTGTTTACGGTACAGTAGCTGCTGCTGCTCCAGTTAAAGTGTGCATAATTCTCCATTAATCTAGTAAATCTCAAAGCCAGTGTATTCACGCGTGAAATCGGTTTCTTTGTTACAAAATAGCTTTTTTGTTGGTTATTTCCCCACAACAGTAAGCAGGTCAGCAGTAAGACATTACAAAGGAGAGGGAGCGCTGAGGTCAGTGCTCTTTCATCCCCACTAACACTATGTTTGTTTTCCACAATTGTTGTTCAAACAAAGGATTTTAATTCATAGTAACTCCAATCCGAAGACTTGATTAAACGCCAAGAACGAGGAATTCAGACAGGCTAGTGACTAGTCCTGATGTAGGTGCCGTGATGGAATTTGGAACCAGGCTGAACAGTCTAGATCACTGCTGTCTCCATTTTCTTTTCATTGGAGCCCATTCAAATTCTGCCCAGCGACCTCTTGATGTTAACATGCCATGTTCCCGCTTGTGACCTGCATTTTTAGTATTATTGTACCTGACACACCTAACTGTTGTCTCACTGGTGAAAAGGAGAAAACATAAAAGGAAAGGGGCAGCGAAAGAGTGTGAAAGAAAAAAAACAAGAGGAATAAAGTTTAGAGAACAAAAAGCCAAGACAGAGGAGAAGAAAAATAGGAGTGAGACAACAGGAAAGTGGGGGGAAAAAATCAAAAGCAAAGGAGACACAGAGAGAATGGGAAAGAGGGAGAAATTGTTCCTGATTTAGATCTGAGAGGCTCTGGTCCTTCAGATGTCTCCATCAGCTAACCACAAGCCCAGGCTGAGCATGTGAGGCATGCTGCTTACGCTGGCACAGCTACCCCCTAATGCTAATAACTGCAATGTGTTAGCTACAATAAAACACTCCACACAGACCCCTTACACACGCGCATGTGCGTGCACACACACTCACACACAATGGCATGTGCAAATAGACACACATGGGGGTATTCCCAAACACAGAGATAGTTTTTAATCTGACCTGTTCATTTCTAACCCAAACCATAACCAGTCCCCTGTTCTCTGCCAGTTATTGATCAACCATCGTCACTTTCCTTTATGATTTGAAAACAATGAATATTCTCTACAAATGTTTAAGAACATGAGCATGCTAAAGAGATATTTCTATCTTCTTTTTGTTTTGGTGAGTTGCTGGTCAGGACCAGCTTTTATCATAAACTGCCATTCATCTGTCAAAAGCTGAACCATCCCTGTTCTGAGTGTTGCCCATTATTTCATTCACAATAATATGCACATTATACAAGACATAAGAACCCCTTGAACAATGTAAGCACCAGCGCAAGCAGTGGCTGAGGCTACTTTGACAACTTAATTGCACATGTGAGGTGCAGCTGGAAGGCACGAACTGTAGAGGCCTAAGTGTTCTTGGAGAGTATCAATGTTCTGAAACCAGCAAGATAGAATAAATCAAACAGAGAGAAGTGGGAGAGGACTTTCCGTCAATGTTGAGAAATACCAAAGCCATATTGCAGGAGGTTTGAGCACGCAAGCGGAATGCAGCAGGCCTTATGTTTGCATAGCTTTTATACAGCGGGTTCCAAAGCAACTGAGGTACTGTCAACATTCATCAGCTTACTTGAGAGATGGAAAACTGTCAACCTTACTTTGGAAAAAAAAAAAAATCATAAAAATTTCATCCTTGTAACATCTTGGAGTCGTAACCCCGTCCTTGTCCATGAAGCGCGGGTCTGTTATTGTCTTCATCAGCGTAATGAAAGAAGACATGTTGAATTTCTTAACTTCAATTTGCATGACAAACCAATAAAAAAAGAGGCCTGCTCCTGGCCTATACGCAGAGTTGCAGTCCTCTGTTTTGTGAGGTATAATCACTTACAAATCATAAAACTAAGATTGGAAAAGTTAAAAGTAAAATTTGAGATGTTAAAAGTAAAATTTGTAGTTATACCATGGTTTGGAATTTTAAAATGGAAATTTGAACATTTACAACTTGAATATTTGAATGTCTATAACACCTGCGTTACACTCATGTCTGCAGTATAATGCAATGTTACAGACATTGTTGGCATGAGTTTCTGAACACAGCTTGCAAAGTTGTATTCGGTTGGAGCAAGTAGCAGAGGATTAAACCTCTGTTACTGCCCAGGCTGGTTTGGGTTGTTTTAAGCTGCTCTTTCCCCAATTAAAACTGTGTTAGAAATCCCAGCATGCAAAGCTGAAAGGGCAGATTTGAATCTTTAAAAGGGATGTGTTTTTGAGGGAGTTTTGTGGCTTCTCAGTTTAAAATCTCAAACTTTTTTATTTTCAACTTTTCAGACACATGAAATGTGAATACAACTTTATAACTATAACTAACCTCATACTCCTTGATATCTCTGTGAGGCTGTATCCCAAACAACCCGCATCCCAATATCTCTACTCTCTGTTCAGTCAACGGGAAATGATAGCTGTCAAAAAGTTTTCATGAAAGATTAGGAGCAAATACAACCCAATTACAGCATGTGAATTCTTATCATGTTGGTCATTTTAAACAAGCAATGTGGTCAATGTCAAGCCAGGGCGATACACTCCTTTGAGATCTGCATGTTTATTATCTTTTCAGCTAACCATATGCCTTCTCCACACAATCTCCTTTTCTTCTCTCCCCCACCATGGAGAGTGACATGTTGTACAATTATTCATATTACATTCTTCTTCACTTACCCACACATTACAGGCGGCCAAGCAGGCCAAGATAAAAGCAAACACTACCAATTCCGGCACACTCTGAGGCAAGTGGAATCTAACTCATGTACCAACACACAAGTAGAGGGAGGGAGCTCCTTCTGAAACACACTATGATTAGTATTTCTCTGGCTTTAAGAATCATCAAGTGATACATATAAAATGCCTTTTAGATAGAATCTAGATCTACAGAGAGAACTGAATTTAGTATTGGAAAAAAAAATCTGAGATTTACGCTCTACGAAATAGTTTGCTACTGACTACCTCTGCATGTGTGATTTTACTGTTTAAAACGTCCTGCCTTATATGGCGTCATCATATCTATAATAAGAGTGGAATTATTCATAGGTCAAAGGGGTGAGGGTCTGCTAAATGAAGCACACACTCACCCTGAGACATAAAACACAGACCACCCACAGTTTGTGTAACATGGAGTCATACAAGCCTACCTTTCTCCACTGAAACATTACACACAGAGGCACCCAGTTACTGTGTTACTCCTTTTTGTGCTATAAAGTAAAAAAAAAAAATCCATCTCTATAAATGTGGTTAGATCAATTACATGAAGAGGAATATAGTGAAAAATGACCCATGGTTGCATTAGTCTGCGCAGCAACCAAAAACAAAATGAAATGAAATAAATGAAATCTGTGTCTGTGTGTCACACTCACAAACACAATGATCTCGAAAGCAAAATAAAGGGAGAAACACCTTCGTCTAATTTAAGGTAATCACTTCCTATAGTGTCTGTTTAGATTTAAGACAGACTCATAATGCAAATGGTGTTCCTAATTGCAACACAATATCTTCCCAGAATTTCTGTCCGAAGAAAGCACAAATAAAGTGAACATTAGCCTTAATTGCAAAGTAATAGTTTCCCAGACTGCAATATCACCAGGAGCACCCAGCAAGTAATAAGCTCCATTGAGGGATTGCTGTAGTCCGGATGGCCTCAGAGCAGGGATTAAACCGTGGAGCGGCAGCATCCTGCCCAGAGTGTATTGATCACCACTTGACTCACTGGATGCAGGAAGCCGCTGGGTTTAATTTTTCCCCTGACTGCTTTCCTGTGTCTGAGGACCGTCTGAGGAGCTGAAGTAACCTCATCCCACCAGGAACCCAAAACTCCATCAAACCTCAAAGACAAAGCAGTGTAACGCTGTGGCTTGTGTAGTGTTGGCTGACTCACAGGCAATGGTGGCTGGGTGTACGGCCTTCTGCTGGAATGACACACTTGTGCATTGCCTTCTGCAGATGCTTTAAATCAGTTTGGAATGCCAAACAGAGACCAGTGCAATGGGTCATTCCTCACTGAGAACTTGAATGAGGGGGCAGACAAAGACAGCATAGCGAAATACATGGCTGGTTTAGGTCCCAGAATTATAATTTGTTGGAAAATATTTATTTGGCTTGTGGACACGCTGCACGATTACTGACTTAACTTTGACCAGAAAATGTGCATCATCACAACATCGCACACATACACCAAGCGGGTCAGTCTGAGGCTACCAACACACAGTACATGTGACAAAGACAGTGGGCACCCTCATCCGATCCAGTCTCACCTGAAATATCTCTCAATCTTGCTAATATAAAGACAAAACGTTGATTAGATTTACGCCCACCCCACCCTGTATATCAATACAAGACAATTGATAGAGTGCAAATTTGTAGATACGTCATAAAACAAACAATGGATGTGAGCTTTATATGTGTACGGTTTACATGAAGGCCTGACAAACTATAAACAATCTGGAGGTTTCATCTTCATAGCCACGGAAATGCTGCCATTTTTTATAACAAAATGGTTAAATACAAACACGTATACAGGGACTGATAAACCACTCCCAAGTACACACGCTCTGATGTTCAATCGACTCTCTACAGTTCTCTTCTGTCTCTCATCAGAACGCTTGCTCTGGCTTCCAACCTGCCTGAGGAATCCACAGTGTGCCAACATTGCTCCATCTTTTTATTATTTACAGTCAGAGATGGGTTTTGTTACTGCTGCAGGGGGTTGGATTCAAGGAAAATAGATTCTCCAAAGCTCCATGTCTTCGCCCTCTGTCTCCTCAGTCCTGAAGACAAGGCCCCGCTGAGCTGATGATCAGACGGATTTATGGTGCAATCTCTGTAAGCCATTTGCTCCCTGCGAGCCGGAGAATCAAAGGCAAGATTTCCGGATGGCATTGGGACAGAGATTATCCAGTTTGTGCTATCTGATTGCAAACTCCCACAGGCTGTTTTCTTTTACTTGTTTAACTTTTTCCTTTGTGTTTTCTGACTTGTGAAAAATGAGTTGCACGGGCATAAACAGTCTCGTTCTGTCAGAGGAGACTGTGTACTATGGAGGCTGACAGTGAAACTACATTTGCGTGTTTGATGTTTTACTAGATGACACGACGACATTTTTCAAGAATAGAGTCTTCAGTTTTTTTTTCATTTTCACTTTAGAGCACATTCACACTCAACGAGAATTACATATCTCAATTTAAACCAGAAAGTAAAGCATAACTACAACAGACCACTACAACAGGCTTCACACAGAAGCTGGTCACAGTCCATACATCCCAGGTTTCCTATTTAGTGGGCTGTGGATTCAACCACTCGGTGGCAAAACCACAAGTTAAAGCAGTAGCATCCAGAGTATAACTCCACGGCAAAGAATCAACTGTGCATCTGAGGTCACAATATTTTAAAACCCTTTGTGCAATTGATTGTTTGAAATTCCACAGTCTCGCATCACATCTATAGATTTCTGTTTAACTTCTGAAGTAAAAGTAGAAATCCTTTGTCTTGGTGGTAGATTTAGCAACGGAATAACAACTTGGGGTTTCAAAGTCTTCAGAAAGGGGTTCCCTAATTCACATGTATTACCCATTATTTAGGAGCAATGAGGTTTGGTGGTGTAAAGCCCTAAAAATAGTTTGGAAGGAATCTAACAGAAGAAAGGGCCTAGTTGGACCATATGCCAAACCAACAAGTCTCAGAGGCACCTCCCCAAATCATCTTGAGGCAATGCATCAATCAGAACCTCCACATCAGTGGCAAATGCACTCAGCGGCCATAAAAAGCAGATCAAGCAGCGAGCTGAGCCAAAACCAGAAAGGCTCTCCTCGGTAAACCCAAGCCCTTATCTTTGTCTCATAAAAAATAAAGAGCGCCTGAGAGTGTTATGATCCACTGTAACTGCTGTCCAGCCAGTTCCTCTCTGTCTTTGCTGATCACACCTCATCTTCAACATCTGGAGCAGTTTACCAAGATATCAAGGAGGAAAGAAAAAAGTGCCCGTAATTTTGCAACATTACATCAATGTTAGCTGTTAGGTCTTTCATTAAGGCCTGAGTTCAATCTTGCCAATTTCTGTTGCTGCTGCAACTAGCTGCAAATACAAGAACAAAACTCCTAAAAACAGCTGCACAATAAATTCTATCTCCTACCAAAGACTTTATCCATCTCCTCATTAAAGGGGGAAGCTTGAAGGCAGTAATGCCTTAAACCAAATGCTCAGCATCACATCAGGGACCAGCTCCAATCCACCACATCTGAGCTTGAAAACTTTAAAATGACAACACCACCTAATGAAAAAAATTAGATAAACCAAATATAGAAACACTGTCCTGGATGTGAATAGTCCTGGCTGCTAAGTCCTTCCATGATATGTCCATGAGGCAAATAAGGTACTAGATGGAAACCTTATGAGTTCTATTAATAACTCCAGTTTCCATAGGGGCTCTGCACATAGAGTGACAGATTTTAAAACCATTGTTTTATCCCATGCAGCTCTTGACATTTTCAGATTGCTTTTTAATTTAGAACGGGCTCAGATCAGACCATTCATTCATATCAAGTAACTCAAGAGGGGCCACAATGAGTGTGTCGTTGCACAAAAAAAAGAAGTTAAAGTTGACTACTACAAAACCCTTTCATCCCCATGACCAATCTCCTGTTTCATACATTGAGCTCTTAGGCATAGACCAGGGCTTAGTCTAATTTCACATGGAGATGTCCACACTAATAATTCAACTCATACATGAACTACAGCCATTTACATTTCTTAACTTAAACTGGGTCGAAAATATAATGGTAGAAGTACCGACATGTACAATAAATCTGAAAACTAAGCAAAGGTGGTGGTGATTTGAAAACATGGATATGTGCTAAAGAAAGCATACAGTGTCCAATCTTCAAATAATTCAAGTAGTCTCAAACAAGGAAGATTTCTAAGCTTGCCTCAGAGCACCATGTGACTTCAGGACACAATAGGACACATATAAAACCTAATGTATTTTGTTTGTAAATGGTCTCCGGTTTGTGAAATGAATGTCAAAAACAAGTTGACAAGATTTTTTCTATTACCATACTTTCTGCACTACAAGTCCTCATTACAGCTTATTTTAAGCAATTACACTGTCAGCAGGAGCTGTAATCTCCAACTGCTGTTAAACGCCCAAATTTCCACATTTGCTGGAAACTATAATTGTGAGCTGCTCTTGGTGCTTTGCAGATGGGCCCTATTGAGCAATCTGAATATCCCTAATATCACCCAGTTCCTCTCGGGGGGAAACGCGAACATTAAAAAGGTCCAAATAATTCCGGTCAAATTACACAACCCTTAATGAACTTCAAAAGACATGCGGATGTTTTTACAGGCCAGCACTCAGGCTTTAACAGTAATTATGAAAACAAACCATATTAATGATATCATTTATCATTTCCACACTTTGGCCACAAGAGGCCCACCACAAAGTTCCTGTCTCTACTGGACAAAAGAAACACTAGTAATCTACTAAATGCAAAATGTAAGATTTTCCATACACCGATCAATTTTTTCAGCTCTTTTAGAAGTCCTGTGGGCCATCACCCAAATTACTTGAGGGCCTCAGGGAGAACTGTCATGGCCCAAGTTTTGCATGCACCTACGCCAAACTCCCTGCATCCCTGCTAGAATCTGATTAAAACTGGATCAGGGCCTGACATGTATACGAACAGGATATCTAACCTCAAGAGAAATATAATCTTGTTTCTGTGAGACTAATGTGACAAAAGCCTACAGACCTTTTCCTTCAATCAAGGAACTTCTCTCTGGCCTGACCAAAGAGGGAAACTACTACCACAGAGATGACATAGCAAATATTGCTGTTTTTTAATGTTTTAACAACGTTGAAAGTGTAATAACGATTAAATAAAGGTAATACAAGTTACCAAATTACACAAATCTACAGCATATAAGTAAACTAGCTGCATTTTCTTGGCTTAAGAACACAGTAGTCAGCTCCTGACTCCCACTCACATAGGAGAGAAGTGTAGCGGCTCATTTAAATTCCACATGCTAGAAGGACTTCTGCTGTAAGTCTGGCTTTGCTCCAAATTATGTCTCATGGGTGTACATACCACTGAATAATTTGTCCAAACGTCATTTGCAATTCCCCAAAAATCTTTTCTTGACTGGAAGCCGTTTAGAAAACATCTGTAACAAATAGTTGTTTTGAGACTATGTGCATTACACCAGTGCCGGTACTGGCACATGACCTTAAGCTGTGTATGAAGCATAAAAAACAAGTTTAAAGTTCCACCGAACTAGAAACCTGATCGCATGAGCAGTAGCCACCTGCATAGTATGATATTTACCATTAGTTCTGGGCAGCTCAAGCTCATGTGTTACAAATCTTTTTGCCGCAGTCTATATAATTAGCTGTAATTGACTTCCCTTGAAATGTGTTTCTTCTGGGACATCTGGCCTTGAAACTTCAACTCTCCCATAAAGGGCCAGCGCCGAGCTACACTTTCAATTTTCCAAACTGCATGGGTGGCAAAGGTAGGACCAGGCTCTTCTGCAAAAACACATCTAAGAAAAATACCTTTCATATACCACACTTCAAAAGAGAAAATACATGTCACTAAACTAAATACAATAGAAAAATACAAAACTCCGCCCAGCTGATGCAACACAAGCATACGCCCGGAGAGAAATCAAGTCATCGCTCTCGCGCTGTGAGTCGCAGACAGTTCGTAATTAGAGTGGCCACATTACTGGTAGAGTTTTGGTGACACCAAACTTAAAAAATGAAGCGTCGCCAACCACAGCAAGTTTGATGAATTGATCTCTGTCTGTCATTGATTCACTGATGCCTTTTACCATCTTAAAATGTAAAAGTTAGGTATGGCTACATGAGGGTAAGAAGGACAATGTTCCTATATAAGCCATTACATTTAACACAATGAGATGGTACTCCTCGTAATAAAAGAGTACTAGACTTGAATATAAATAACACATTAATTTACAGTGATCTTGATAAAACTATTGGCAGTGTGTGACTTCTAAAAATATGCATATATTTCATATTTTGATACATTTCTTATATGTTGTGATTGAAGCTGCAAATGGAACATTATATGTTAATAGTGACATAAATACTGTACCATCTACCAGTCCTGTTCTTCAAAGTATAGCTTATTACTCATACCTAGCTTAAATAGCTTATACCTAATAGAATACCACAGCATGTGATGTTCCATATGGTTCTAGGTTAAACATGCAGAGAGTAAAACAGCTTTTTCTTATGTCTAGTTACCACTTTTCTGGCAGAATGATTAAACTAAGCATGATAGCCATCTTAACCATAACATGTTGTTTTTAAGTAGCTGAGAATATGGTGAAAAGAAAGCAGTTTTCGAATCTTTTTTTTTTCGATGGGATACATTCAAATCTCCTATATTATTATTTATTGTGTTGGCCCTACTTTCCAAAACAATGTGACATTTCTTATTGACCATTTACAGGACAAAAAATCTCACTCTTGTTACTTAAAGGTGCCCTGTGAAGTTTTCTTGTAAACAAAAAAATGTTTCTGTTTACATTATTGCGTAATTGTGTTACTCACCAAAACGCATTGTCTATGTCCTTGAGGTCTTGCAAACATGTTGCATTTCCTTCCTCATAAAACATCTGCAAAGCTGATTTGTCTTAAAAGTTTAAAAACTGCATAATTTTTGCAGTCTTCTTCTTCTTCTTCCCTGCCTTAGTTGGAGAATTACTGCATGAGACACACAAAACGGGCACCCAATCATAAAGAAAAAAAATTGCTCCATAGCACTACTACAGGTCAAAACCTCCACAGGGTACCTTTCAGCAGCCTGATCTGACAGAGATGTGACGCAATCTAACTTTGTTTGTGAATGTAATTCCAAATCTTGTAAAGCAGTGGTCGCTGAATTGCTAAAGACGGAGATGGCCCAGTCATAAATAGCACGGGTCACCTCACAGTTTTGAGTTCCCTGAATATTTCTGGTCAGTGGTCAATGAGGCTGTCTTTCTTTTTAAGGAACAAATGTGCTGAGTGAGAGTACTGTGCTTGTCCTGAAGAGAAAGAGCATATTGGTAAAGCAGAACCAACCATTTTAAATGATAAAAAGATGGGGAAAACAATAGCTAATATACGTTTTATGCTGGAAACCATTTGTTTAAAAAATAAAGGCAGACGCATCTCTTGATAAATTGAAAGAGCATTTGCAAATTGTTAATTCTGGTAGTGTGGAAGACGACACACTTTCTTCCCCAAATTCTGAAATGTGCTCCTCATTGCAGACTGCCATTACAGCACTTGACAAAGTATTTTTTTTTCTCCAGAAGCTTTTGAAAATGTAGATTACAATCTAAATCTAAAAGCCACAAATTCAGAATTTCTCCTCAATGAGGCAGTGATTTATTTGCTTCTGGTGTATTTGTTTGCCTTCCTATTGTTTTCCAATGCATTTCTCATCAGAGTAATTAAGCATGGATAAGAAAGACAGAAGCAACTGCTACTTAGCTGTGTCAAATTAACACACTTCATAAGCCCGGCCTATGAAGTGCCTCGCCTCACTTTAGCAAAACGGGAATAATGTGGTTGAGCTGTGTTATTCGCAAGTGTGGCTGCAGTAAAATAGATCATAACAAACTCTCCCTACTTATAGAACCAAGACTCATATTTTCACTTCGCTGCGTGTGTGGGGGGTAATTGGCTGTCATCATGCCTGCTCATTACAGATGGAAACTTTTGAATCAGAGTTGCCAGTCCAGAAACAATGAATCACATTGGGCCAAATGAGCACACCCTTGCCTAAGTACCCTAACCAGCTTGAAGTAAGGGGTGACACGAGCAGGGGGACATAAAGCTCCTAAATATATATATATTAAAAAAATTAAATTAAAAAAAATATTAAGGTCGTTTGCAGGTAACTTGTGCCAATACAAAACCGCTTGCCAGGGTCAAGATCAACATATCTAAAAGAAAAAAAAATGTTATCATTTTTTTATTAAAGTTTCTTTGAAACAAAGGCAATTACAAAATGTCACAGAGAGAAAAAGGAATGAGAAAGCTTGACTTTGGCTTGAAGGGGAATTTCACATAAACAAGAAGATTTGGCCAGTCCTGTTTTGGCCCTGTAGTGGAATCAAGGATAACCTGTTTGTCTTATCAGCTAAGAACTAACCTGTGCTCCATCCTTGAGCTTGAGGATGCACTCCATGGTGTTGATGGTGATGACGACAGGCTCCGAGCCCAGCTTGGTCCAGGGTACGTGGATACGCAGCTCATGGATATGACCACTCATGAATGTAAAGGGCAGCTTCAACTCCTATCAATATGCAAAGACATATAAAGATGAGAACAACAGATAGCTGTGAAACTATAGTTATAATCATCTGTACTGTAGTATTACATCTGCGATGCAGACATATGACTGCTGGGGCTTCAAGAACATTTGGAACCTTCATTCGTTCATTTGAGGAAGACGATAGGATATTAAAACAACAACTACAGATTACATATTGGTCCCGCTTTTACCAAAATCAGTCAGATTTTCTCAGAAGCCGACGAATCCCTGTTCTGCATCTTGAACTACTCTGTGTGAGAACGAGTCCCGTGAAACCAGACTGCCTACACACAGACTTCACATGCCTCCTACGTCCGTCAAAGCCAAAAAACAAATAACTAAACATATTTCTGAGGAAGAGCTGTCAGGTAAGAAGATGATCTCTAACTGCACATTTAATTCAAATGTGTACTGTCCAAATGAAATGCAATAAAAAAAAAGGCATAGGGAGGATAATTGCCAAGTCTTTGACATAGCATTACACATCAAAATCCTAACACAATTCCCACTGTCAGTTGGCTTAAAGCTGCTTCCAATAAGAACTTTCATCACAATCTCTGTTGGGTTAGGTAGTGTTTTAGTATGCTCTTCAGAAGCAGTCAGAACCCACTCAAGAGAAAAGACTCATGGCGGACTGATCTAATCCAGACATTACAATTGTTAAAAAGAACACTGTGTCAAAATAACACAGTGGAGCTAAATATCTGAGTAAATCTATCAAAATCCTCCAAAATGACAGTAAAGATACTGTGGTTGTGGGTTTTTTTCCATTTCTAGTCAAGGCAACTGACATGACTATATACACTGTAGAAAAGATGTAGACACGACTAAATGGAAAAAATATCGGAGTGGGGCACATGCTTACCCTCTGCTGATCCATCGACATTTTACTTTTTTTTATGTTCTAATGGAAACAACTTAAATTCTGACTTTATTGTGATGACATTCTGTCATGTTTACATGCTTAGCTGCTATAAGGACTAAGATGTCATAGACTGCCTCATTATTTATTCTTTAAATGTGCCAGTGCAATGCATATATGTCATACACAACAGTGCAATACATATATACACATGCATACACATTGTTATTGTATATATTTTTACTTCTATTTTCACTTAAATACTGTAAATGTGTATATTTTTATTTTGTATTTCTTATTTTTATATTTTGTACACACTTTAGCTCTAAACTTATGCTACTTTCTAATCCTGAATGGGAGCACCGCTACTGTACAATTTCCCCCCGGGGATCAATAAAGTATTTCTGATTCTGACGTGCTAGCCATTAATAGCTTAAGTGTATGAGGGATGTGCATGGCTGACCAATGTTTATAAACAAAAGTAATAAACAAAAGGGCAGTAAACTACAGAAATCTCTACGAATGTAACAGCAAACAACTTTAATCCTTTGCAGTAAAAATTAAGAAGTAAAAATATGATATTTATTAATATATACAGGAAGGGGACATTTAGTATTACAGAGCTGATAGGAATTCAATGAACATTAACATAGATACGGACACCAATGGCAATCTAAGAACCTGTGTGGCTTGAGCAATATGGACCATTAATTGTGTATGGATACGGGAACACTTTAGTTAATATTTCTCCCACTTTCTGCACTGAGCGCTGGCTCATAACTATCATCCATCAGAACTGCACGACATTCCAGCAAACAAAATTAGCACATTGCCTGTTATGTGCCTTTAAATGTGAAAATGCAACGTCTGTCATCCCTATACGCCTTGTCTTGGTCTTGTGAAAAAGGAAGCAGGCGATACATTCAGTACCTGTTCCAGCACATCCAGCTTCAGGTCTAACTTGCTGAGCACCACATCTCCTCCCCAGAGAGACAGCTGCAGGTCAGATGGCTTCAGATTCTTTATATACTTGTTCACATAGCTCATCAGGAGTGGTGTGACATAGGACTCCAACATCTTGTCCCTGTCCTGAACACACATCAAACATTGAACAAAACATTGTGTTATTCAACACTGCGTTTATTTGTACATTACAACATCCATACATCCATCCATGGTCTGTAACCACTTATCCTTTGCTGGGTTGCGGGGTGCTGGAGCCAATCCCAGCTGACAGGTGCACCCTGGACAGGTCGCCAGTTCATCGCAGGGCTACATTACAATATTATGTATTAAATCTCCTTTCGCCATTATATCCCACTATTGAAAACACTACTGCGTCTGAAGACTAGGCATTTTTCTCTGCAGTCATGGCACAAGAGCACAGGTGAAATCAATAACATTAATGATGACCCTAACCCTAACAGTTCCAAGGTAGCAGTACTGTGCATGCCGGCTCACTGGCATGGCTTATTGGGACACTTAAAACCTGTGTTTTTCCTGCTATGACAAGTCGAAATAGCTGTGTGAAAATGGCCTATTATTATTATTATTATTGTTGGCTCATATTCTACCAATATATGCAAAATGTTGTTATATTAACCTCAAGCTGATGCAAAATTCAGCGCTATGTTGTTATGTTACAGTTCAATAGTTAGTAAGCACATTGTTGTGGCTCTAACTCTCTTCGCTAAGCCTGAGAAAATGCTCCTTAGTGTGCTGCAGGGGAATGTTCTGTGTTGGTACTACTGGATCTCAGTGCTGCTTTTGAAACTGTGGACCACCATATCTTGAGTGGCAGGTCTCTCCGGATCGGCCTGGGAGAATTTCAGTGGTCTTGCTTTTAAGTGGCTTAATCACAACTGAAATGGGTGCCCGCAATTAGCCTGCTTGTTGATGTGACTTCACTTTCAAAGCATGCAACTAAAAGAGAAGCGCCTGCAGTGGTTAGCGACTCCGTTTCCAAATGCATAATAATGCAAATAAGTAGAAGTTGGTGTTTTAAAAGAAGCAGGGTGGTGCTACGTAGTAAGACATTTAACTTGACGCTACTGCGGAGTAGTTAGCCAGAGAGGCTAGCTGTGCTCTGCTGTCATTCTAGCTAGGTATACACAGCACAGCAGCAGAGCAAATAAGCTAAGCTAACAGCTGAGAAGAAGTCGTCCTAACTTCGTTTCGGCTGGCTAAAACGTAAGGCCACGGGTAAAAATAGAAAAGCCCCTCCTTACTTGACTCCCGCTTATATCCCGTAGCTATTGCTTGAATTCGACGTTTATTATAACACATTCATCCCGTGAACTGACGCTAGCCACATCTCTCAACGGCTTCAGCCCAAACGTCATCAGTGCGCCCCAACTCGGCTTCCGTATGCCTGGTGTTGCCTTTTTTGCTGTCGGAAATTTACATTTCAATGTTCCGAACACATAGCCGAAACAACCCAAGATAGTGGCAAGAGATAGGCTACACTCGAAATGTGCTGTAATACATGACTGGGTGAAAAGTGATATTCGGAGGACCGACGTCGGAGATCAATAAAAGGAAATCCACAAGAACATCAAGCAAATGTCTGATGCACATGGTCCCTGCCTAATTCGGTTACCGCAGCACCAGTATCGTACTGCCAGTTAATTTAAAATATAGTAGCACATAGCTGGTGTTTCAATGTCACTTTTATCAATATTTGTAATGAAAATGTGCTTGCGGTCACACCCCCTCGACTTCTCTTTACAAGCGAGGATTTACGAGGAACACCCGAAGGCATCATTGCACGTAATATACGTAATTTCTTTCGCACGCCCCCTAGCCCTTATATGGCCGTAGAAGCTCACCTTTGCCGAGACAGTAGAGAATACACTTCTGAATAGTGTCAACGTGAAGGCGACTCTTTCTTGGAATGATTGAAATAGTTTAAAACAAGGGGCTATGTCCTACATTCCCATCGCAAATCAGGTTTCATTTCAATGACATAGATTCTCTTCAGACAGGCTACTGAGACCGAGACCAGTGGGGGAAAAAAGTCTGTATAGTCTGAATAGTGAAGGCTATAAGGATCTGTGCATTTCGCTCACACAGGTGACTTGTCTGGCGTCTAAGCGTATTATTGGCGGACTCATCCAATTTTAAACATGAGCTGAAGCGTCATTGTAATGTTAACATAAGCATGTACAGATGTAGGCTACTGTTATTGGAATAATAAATACATAAATAGCCCACAGCCTACCGTCAAATTCAAATACAGTGACAAATACCATGGACAATGAATGCTGAAGTGAACATCAATAAAAACTCAATTATTTGTGTCCATCATAAGCCTTCTTTTGTTGCTTCAGGACCATGGGTGACCTTGGACTCATAGATACCTGCCTTATTAGACAGATATATTATAATAACAGAGTGAAAAACAGGGTTTGGCCCCATCTTTACTTTACGACCAAATTTGGACACACCACTGATTTCTAGTCAAATGGCTATGTCAAGTCGCCTCTCTTAACACTTTTGTTGCTGCCACTGAGTCGGGTTTTAATTAAGGCAGACAATATTTGAATTACCAATCAGAGCACACAATAAATCATAACCTGCTAAAACAAATAAATCCAAATGATTTTACAGTTCAGAAAAAAAAAAACTATAAAGGCCCTATGTTATTGTGACTTCCTTATATGTCAGTATCGATTCAAACAGACTTTTAGGGCTTTTATTTTATTTCTTATTTTTATTTTTTCAGATTATGGCATTAGAGACAGCGTGGCTGAAATAATAAAAAAAATAAAAATAAAAGAGTGGGTGTGTGTCACAGGCTGCTGAGGGTCATACGGAGATCATATGAAGTCAGAGCAGTGGAGCTCTGTGGCCTGCAGTCAGCGCAGCCTCTCCCCTGACAGTTCGACTAGATAAAGCTTCCCGAGTACACAGTCCACGCAGGCCGGTCACCGATGAAGTTCACCATGTGACTGTCCACAACCATTGTTGTCATTATTCTGAAGTCCACTCAGCCCGAGGTGTGCTCTGAAGTGATGAGGGAAGTGCTTGATGTGCAATCATCTCCCTTCTGCGCCCGCTGACAGGACCCAGTTTAATTCAGTTAATTGATCAGCCTGCACACAATATAGTTTGGTCGTTGGCTCCAGCCTGGTATTCTAACGCCGTGCTTTTGAATGCATTTTTTCTAGCATTGTTCTGTTTAGATACTGTGATCCTTGGGAGCAGATCAAATATGTGGTATTTCCAATAAGGTGTTGCCGACCCGAAAATTTTGAGTTGAAAAATCTTGCTGATCAATTGCCGGTTTAACACCGGTCAAGGTCTCAACAAATAAAAAAAAATAAAAAAATAAAAAAAACTCTTTCAGAACCGTTAAAGAACGTGTGCTTGTTTAAAATTGCACCACATCGTTGTTCACTTATGAGAGGACTCCCAAACCGTTGACAAGCTCTTTTCTTTGTAAATGATATATTTGCACGGATGTCCAGGTGTGTTTACAGTGACACACTTATGTGTCGCCTTCAGCTTTACACTACCAGGTCATATTTAGGCTTCAAATTGTTTCATTTATTTAAGTTGATTAGAATTTGTTTGACTCTAATCCAGTTGGTTCATTACGAGATAATGCACGTTTATTCATTTAACTTCTGGAGTATTTTGTTTTTCTCTCAAACAATTAATATCAAGAAAAAAAGAATAATGAAAATAAAAATCCCAGGCTTTTGTCGTTATTATTATTACCAATATTATTACTATCATTATTATTGCGTGTACATCATTCATCTTTTCATATTTGCATCGTTTGCAGGTTTTCATTTTTGGTGATTCAATTTTTCAAATTTTTTTTTTGTGCCGTGCCTTTTCATTTAGAAAATAATTAGGAAAAGCCTGCAGTGCGTAATAAACTGGGCCTTAGTTAATGGCCTTTCAGCAGCAATGAGCGCCGTTTTAAATCTTCTGCTGTTATTGTAACCACTTGTTCCAGACCCTATTTTCGAGCCCATTAAATATAAATGCTATTTTTTTAAGCAATGAATTGCACTCTCAGGTGAAAATCAGGGTTTAAAAACGAGTCCTCGGCAGCCAATAATGGCGGGTGAAATCATGAAACAACAGGCCTCAAGGCCAAGTAACACATGAAGACAGGGAGATGAGGAGAGAGGTGGTGGTGGTGGTGGTGGAGGAGGTGGTATTAAAATAGATATATAGAAAATAGAATCGGCCCATTCTGTCACAGCTCTGATGGTTAATATGCAAGCGCAGTTTGGTTCTGATCAGTGGCCGGACAAAGGTTAGTTGGATGAAATCCAGCTCTTGGAATTTATTTACACAAACGTGTGTAAACCTGAGTGTTTAAGCGGGGCGTCCAAAGCGCCCACCACCTGCCTGCTGTCTTATAATATACTGTACAACAATTACAATTACAGCTGAAGTTTGAGTTGGACATCTCCTCAGTAGAGTGGCATTTATGCTGTTATTAATTATGCACATGTTCAGTAAGAACTGCCTGCAGGTGGATGCAGGTCTGACTTATAACAGAATAGCAACAGGTTTTTTTTAAATCTTCTTTCATGCTTTCTATGTTGGTGTCAGTGATGAATGAATGAAACATGATCGCCCCCCCCCCCCAAAAAAAAAAACAACAACAACAAAAAAACCCGGATCTGTTGATAGTGTCGGCCACGTCTCACCTCGTCGGGTTCAGCTGCTCCCTTTGCGGGTCAGCTCTGATATTAGAGGTGATGCAGTAATGCGGCTAATATCATGCTGATCTGCCTCTGCAGGCTCCAGATACTGAAGATAATAACGGAGCTCAATCATTCTGAGACTGGCAAAGACACCAGGCAAAAGGCTGCATTAATAATCATTATATGGTCATCATTTTTATTAGAGAGGGGGGAAAAAAACAACAACCCCACCCTGGTTATTTACTACACATAATCAATTATTGGTGAAAAAGACACGGATGATTCTACATTTGAGTGACTTTACTGTGCTGACAGGCATTTCATGCTCCCTTGCTGCTAACTGATATCTGCTATAAAAAGCCCAACGAGCCAGGCCCACTAAGCTCTCTCTGCCTGCTGGCTGTAAACATATAGACTATTAATCTCATGGCCATGGGAAATGGCTTCATCTAAATATTGCTTTTGGGCTTGAACGTTGTGTCTTGTGTTCCAAAGGCACGGGGGAATCATGAAATAAAGACAGAGCAAGTGCACATGTATAATGGAAATATTTATTTTCTAAAATACAATTTAACATACTTTAAACTTATGACTGTTTTTTTTGACAACTTTATCATTTCAAGGTCAGGAAAGAAAATTAAAAAAAACAACAACAACAACAACAACAACAACAACAAAAAACAAAACAAACAGTATGTACATGGTCTTGATATTTACAGGTGGTGTGAACGCTGGACATGGCCATGGCTCCTCTGCTGCCACACTTTTGAGGTGCACCCAAAATCCCAAATCTACAATGTGCCGCAGTAAACGTGTCCTGATTTGGAGATCTTTGTCTTTGAGCGAACAACGAAAAAGAAAAAAAAAAAAAGAAAAAAGAAAAAAAGAAAAAGGCGCTGACTTGTCTTCCTGCGCTTTTGTCCATTGTTATTTTGTTAGTCTGTCCAGGCTAGTAGTCCTGATGTGGGCTGTGCGTCAAACTGTGCCGTCGCAAGTCACAGTTGCGCCGAAACACCTTTCCGCAGCGGCCACAGCTGTAGGGCTTGATGTCTGTATGGGTGAGAAGGTGAGTTTTCAGGTTACTTCTTTGATTAAAGGTTCTTCCGCATGTGGGGCATTTGTGGGGAGACTCCTGTTTAGATTTAAAGCAAGCAAAGGATTATTCCCTTTAATTGTATAGAACGTCTAGAAGTTGTATCTTTCAGTCATCTGAATAAATCCACTGTTGTGTCACTTACACGCACACCGATCTACACAAGAATTGCCATGTAACTTGTATGCGCATCACATTTTTTGTTTTAATGAGGTAATTGGCCAAACGCAACGGCTTTGTGAGACGTGCTGATATCCCCATACATGCAGTGGGCCGTGCGTAACAGGCGAATAATGATCCAAACGTGTCACATAGTTCAGTGAGGATAAAATCACGGTGACTGTTAATATTCTCAGCTTACCTGCATGTGTAAGGTTTTATGGACGGCTAGAGTTCGAGACTGACAGAATCCCTTCCCACATTCTTGACATTTGAACGGTTTTTCCTTGGAGTGGATGTATCTGTAAAACAGAAATAACACTTAATCAAATGTCCGCTCGTGCATGGACCTGCTTGTAGCTGTTACAAACCACCAGAGTCACGGGGCGAAAAGAAACAGAAATCTCTACTCTGCAAATTATGACTGTCCAACTTTATGCGTAAAAGTGCTTTAGCGCCCTCATGGAGAAAACTCTGGGAACTCGCCTGCCTGTATGTTATAGCAAAAATAAGAATATATATATTTTTTAATTTTGCAAGTCTTGAAGAGGTCATTTAGACAAATACATATATAATTGTGATTTAAATCTCTTGCAAACTCAAGAATACTGCTGGGAATTTCAGACCCCCCTCCTAACCCAGTGCCTATTTCTTACAGTAATTTAAAAATCTGTTTTTACCTGTGGTCTCTGAGATGGTCTTGTCTTCTGAAGGCCTTGTGGCAAATGTCACAGGTATAGGGCCGCTCGTCTGTGTGGGTCCTCTCGTGGATGAGGAGGTTGTAGGACTTGGTGAAATGCCTGCCGCAGAACTTGCAAATAAATTCCTTTTTAGTCTTGGATGGGAGCCTGCCCCGGGTGGGTTTTCTGTCCGGGGACAGCTTGCTCAGCTCGGAGATGGTTCCCCCTAATGTCAACTTCGCCAGATCCGCAGCTTTCGGCGGGTCCTCCTGAGTAGCTGCGAGGGCCAGGTTGGCGAAGTCAAACCTCGGCCTGTCCTTGTGCAGCGAGGGGACGCCGTGCGCAACGCCGGCTTGTTTCGGATGGAAGAGCTGCGCCGCGGCTGTGAAGGGTAACGCTGGGAAGGGAATCCTGGGGTCCACCAGACCCTGGGCGGCTGCCATCTCTGTGATCGTCGACCTCAGTCCTTGGATGTGCGGGTAACCAAGAGTCCAGTGGTTCATGTGCATGGTTTGCACAGCGCTGAGGCCGTACAGCCCCTGCAGCTGGTCAGCGGGGAAAGTGTTGACGGCCTGCAGGAAGGAGTAGTTTGTGAGCTGGAGGGCCGGGTGCAGGGGGATCGGAGCGTGCAGGGCTTTGCTCCCCATCTCGGCTCAGACCTCTGCAGAAGACACGGTGATAACCCTGGAGAAAGAATACATGGACACAAAACGATGAGTGTTTCAATGCCACGTTAGAGTCAGAGTGGACACAGTAAAAAAAACAAACACCTGTTTGACCACACACTACCGTTTCACTGACATGTTTTTGCACACATTTCTCACTCTTATCTAACACGGTAGCATCTAGCTCATGAAAATTATGCCCACGCTTTGCATCTCAAAAGCGGATCGTTTGGGCTCAGATCAGGGTGCAAATGACTCCCTTTAATCTGAACAGCTCGCACAAAGACTGAGTGCATGAAGTGAACGTCTTGTGAAGCTGCAGCAGTGCTACCCTGTAATGATAACGATGAGCAGAGCCCTGTTTGTCATAAGCAACAACAAACAAAACAAAAAAAAACACCCCACAGAGATAATATAAACAGCGCATTTTACGCATGAGCAACAAAAAAAAAAAACGGGGATGCTCCTCGAAGCAATTTCATAAAAAACAAAGCAGTCATCGAAAACGGTAATTCAATTAAGTGGGTGTAAAGCGACTCATATGGCGCCGATTAACACAGTAAATTACACATCCAGATCAGGCTGAATGAAGCCCTAAATCTCGCACGGGCTAATTAGAGAAGACACGTCGTTGTTTCTGACGCTTGTAGTTGCTGTTTCACAACGCGAAACAAGTGCTCTCGCCCATTTGCAGAAGTTCTACAATTCTTTTGCGAGCAGGGATCCAACATGTCACGAAGTGCATGAGTCAGAGCACGAAAAAAAAACAAAAACACACACACACACACACACACACACACACACACACACACACACACACACACACAAATGCCGGCTATTACCCGCAAGAACGCTGCTTTAATCTTCGCAGGGAATGCATGTGCTTTTTATTTGTGTGGCCGCGGATCGTAGCCAGTTCATTTTTATAGGCCTTAATATTTTGCTTTTAGGTCTGTTGGATTTCATGCTGCACGGTTTGTGTGCAGAGAACACGGTGGCAAATAACCTCCGGGCATTTTTAACCTAATGCTCCCCACAAAACGATGTTTGCGTTAAAGAAGAGGCGGGAGCGACGCGTCTAGTCCCGAACGGAGGACTCATGATGTGAGCCGACAGCGACGGGGATTAGGAGGGCCCGGCTCTCCATGTTTTGTGGGGATGACAAGTTCCGTGTTCCCACACAGAGAAGTCCACCGTGTTAGTTCAAGAAAGCGGGCCTGGCACCGGGCCAGCGGTGCACAGGCGGAGAGCCGACCTTTAGATTTGGTCGAGAAGGAAAATAAGAAAACGAGCTCAGCTTTCTGTTGTTGGATGATAGAATATTAAACTTGGGGGCTGGGTTTTTTTTTTTGGTTTTTTACAGATCAGACCAAATTATTTTCTAACGTAATGTGTCACAAGCCTGCCGAACCTGAAGCTTTCTGGAGATTAAGGCATTATTCACACCGGGAGGGGGCTTGCAGAGTGAAAGTCCCGCGGACATGGTTAGGCTACCATGCAGGCTGGTCGCTTGTTTCGGTCCGGTCGTTACATTTGTTTCTCAGATGTCTGGGTTCTTCCTACTCTGCTTTCCCTTTCACAGACTGCTGGGTGGGTGGGTGAGTGGGTGGGGGGGGGGGCAGGGTTAAGTTGGATTTTGCACAGGTGCAACATAAGTCACCATGCAGGCACTTGTTGTCCTCTGCCCACATGCACAACTGTTTTCAACCTGTTCTTCTCTCAACAACCTTTGGACTGCATTTACACTCTGACAGCAGCCTCGGCAGCCTTGTCGTGTTCTTTGAATCCCCGTCAGTTTCGTTCTTTTTTTGGAGGGGGGGGGGTGGGCGGAATAAGGGTTTTAAATGTCTACTTCTCGTGACAAGTCTTTACAGACTCGAAGGCCACTTCTTGTCTCAGCAATGTTACGCGCTGTGGACAGAGACCACAGTGATGTCAAAGCGTGGGTGAACTATGACCCCAAGCTGGCGATCATCACGAAGCAATAATCACCTCCAGAAACAACATTTAATTTAGCTTTTGTTCAAGTAAAGTTGACCTTTTTACTATCAGCCCGGTCTCTTTTGGTTTGTGGCGCAAACAGTAAAAGTCAAATCTTTTCTATTAGATAGAAAAGTTAAGTAACAAGTGAGTTGAGCGAGGTTGGTTCCCTTCCTGCGGAAGACTGACATAAACCCAGCCGAACAGAATCTTACCCCAATAAATAGCTGCCAGAGGTCCTGCGGTATGTCAGTAATCCACAGTAACTATAGAGGCGACGAGCTCCAATAAAGCGCCGCTAAAAGTTCTCCAAGTTCCAAGTCCATGAAACTTTCATGTAGCCATGCAGTCAAAGTTTGATGCCTCGGACCTTTGCAGAGATGTGACAAGTTGTGAAAAGTTGTGGGAAGAGGCGAAGAAGTTTGGAGGAGAGACAGCGGCAGCGTGGGAGTCCCGTCCGGAGCTGGGGCTGGAAGTGTGCGTAATGCGCACCGGTCCTTCACTTTTCAGGGCTCCGGGGCTCCGGAGCGCTCAGCCCGCCCTCCGACACGCCTCCACCCCCCTCCTCTATCATTAACTCCAATGTTCCTCCTCTGTTTATTTGTGTTTGGATAGCAACTAGGGCTCCAGACCATAGTAGAGAAGCGTGCTCAGTTCAACCTGCCTCTTCTGACACCTCTCATGCACCATATAGCCAAGGCTGATACCTTCTCCTGGAGACGCGGCTGGAAGCGCAGGAGGAAACCCTGCTCGGTTTCTTTCCCCCCTCCAACTCCACGCTTTTGAAAACGTGCTTTTGGATACTTGAGCAGCTTACAAGATTTTTTTTCTTCTTCTTCTTGAAACCATAGACCCCATTTGCGAAAATGGAGGGCACATGCAAGAGCCACCACATTAAATCGTTTTATTTCTTTGTGGTAAGAGTAAAATAATTCTGAGGTTTGTGACAGACAAAAAAAAAAAAGAGCACATCCTGAGATCAGCAGCATGGTGAACAAATACAAAGTAAACAGTGAGTGCCACTTGTATTGTTCAGACAATGAGCTGCCCCCCCCCCTCCTCCCGTACAGTTTGACACTTCTCATTAAACTGAAAACACTTGAATAAAATGGACTAATTACACACAGGTTGCCCGGACAGTTTCACCTGCGTTATTTACAACTAAATAGGCTTATTACCACACACGTCAGCCACATGTTCCCCAAAAAATGATTATATTTGATCAATTGTGCGCAATTAAACAGCCTGTTATATGTCGAGGAAATGAATGTTTCTGTTGAGATCAGCCTTAATCAGGAAAAAAGCAGATTCTTACATACTTACACATTTCCATCCTTTTTTTTCTTTTTCTTTTTCTCTTCCTGGAGTTAATGAGAAGTGACAGAGAGGACCTGAGACTCATTAGACTGCTCTTTAATTGTCTCTGGCAAACAGATTTAGATAGACAAAGTCATTCATACTTTTGAAAGCCCGACTGAGAAGTTAAAGTGCGCCTCTGTCACAGTGACTTTACACACACACACACACACACACACACACACGCACGCCCGAGCCAGCTGAACTTCAACAGGTTGTTATTAAAACGACGATGTTTCATTTGCTGACTTCTCCATCAGTGTGTATGTAAGTATGAATTTAAATAACACACATTTTGGCATTTAAAGCAAGAACGAAACAGCCTGCTGATATTTCTTTGAGTGAAATGTCAAAATGCGCGCAAGGCACTCATCTCATGTTCGATTCTAGCTTTTGTTCTCTCTCTCTCTCTCTCTCTCTCTCTAATTGTCTGGTAATTTTACTCCGCGGCCGGAGGAAGTCTTTAGTTTTTAACATGAACATGCAACTCACAGTGCTCAGTGTCCAGGACTGACAACGGCTCTGCAGTTGCTGCAGTTCTTGTCTTTGCTGTGCAGAATGCGAGTCTGCAGCGCCGCCTATTGGGGCTTTCACAAAACAACACGCTCTTTCCTCTTCCACGCAAGTGTTTGCGGCTCTGACAGAGCACTGTCTGTCAGAGCAGCGTTGTGCATTTTCTGTCGACATCGCTGCAACAAACAACAACAAAAAAAAAACAACAACAACAAAAACAACAACAACGCTTTCCTAAAAATGGCTGCACCACTGTGGGGAATTCATGCTTTTAGAATAATTACTATATGCATAAAACACAAGTCGTTTTCCGACTAGACGACAAAGACAATAACAACTTCAATATATTTTTTTATTACTGAGCGTCTTTAAAGCAGAGTGAATGATCAGATGAGTGCGCAGGGCCAGACACACGTCACTTCATTCTGTGAGAGACAACAAGCGGAGTGCATGTCTGATACGTTTAGTCTAACCAGGAGCTCGTGTAGCCTTAAAATTTCGTTTTCTTAGAGCTGCAGAAGACTTTCTGCACACAACATGCTTGTGGTTTTCGTTCGGTTTCGTATCACCCAGGCCCCTATCTTCACTGTCAAAACACCGAGCAATTACAGGCAGATTAGAGGACACATAAAACCCCACATTTTTACATTATAGAGGCTGGCGTTTTCTCAACATGTCCCTTTTCACTCCGAACATGTATAACAATATATATAATATAATATATCCCATGGGCTGGTCTATCATACGACCACCATTGATTCTATTTCCTTTTTTTTTTTTAATTAATTAATTAATTTATTTATTTTAACCAATAATCTACACAGTCGAAATTCATGAAAATATTACAAAATATATGAAATATTTTCTGCGAGGAAAAATGCCGACTTCCTGTCGGAACCGAGCTTTTTTCTTTAATTTCCTTTAGTCAGAAGCCTTATTCCTATATCATCCACGACGAATTACAGTATTTTCAGTTGAATTCTTTCATGTCATGGACTCATATTTCCTGTGGCACTCCAGATACATTGTACATTATTTTAATTATTTGACTTGGTGGCATTTCTACATTTTATGGTGTGGTTGTAACTACTCCTCTTCCGACAGGCAACAATAATAATGCTGCTCAGTGGTGAGTGTGTGTGTGTGTGTGTGTGTGTGTCTTATTGTGCTCGTATCTGCTACAATATCACACATTTTACACACATGAACATATGACTCCATTTTAAGTTCACAGCGACCCCAAAAAACAAAGTGGACTTTTACCTCTTTTTAAAGTTCCTGACGGGACATTTTGAATGTGGCCTTCAGTTTTTCTCCATCTCACAGCTACACCAATCTGTGCTATAGGATTACTGTAGTCTTTATAGTTCGGCTAATGCCGAAGCCAGAGAGTTAGTGCCTTGCCCTTTGGCCCTGCCCTGAGTCCCCCTGCAGCCGCCATCATTCTCTATGATAATCTGACTCCCACAGAGTATCAGTGTTGCAGCTCGGTGCAGCTGCCAAGCCCGTAATGGCCGACACTCCTCTTCCAATAACACTGAGTGACAGAGGAGAAGCCCAGCAGAGATTTTTTAATAAAGAACTATAGAGCTCTCATGGGTTTCGCACAAAAGATTCAGACACAGAAATCGACTTTGGATTTATCAGAGAATGATTGTATTTCGAACATTTCCTGGTTATGATTTTGATCTAAAACAAAAACAAAAAAAGAATGGTCTAATTGGTTTTTTTTAAAAAAACACAAATGTTTAGGCCTCATTCAGACTTTTTCCTCATCTATTATTGTAGCAAAAATCCTTTCCTCACACTGTATTTATGATGTGTTCATAATGTGTATTCTTCTCAGAAATGAAGTTCAACTGAAGGAAACATTAAAATCAATAGATCTTCAGGTTAGACTGGGACCTGGTCATTTCTTCCTTTGATAGAATAAGGCATGTAATAAAAGTAATGTAAAATGGTGTCAGGACCTGCTTCTGTCAAGCTATTCATTTAGATATTATTCAGTGTCCCAGCATATGTACTTTGACCTTTATATATCTTGTCAGGTGGTGTCACCTTGCTCTCGAATGCTGCTCCTTACCTCTGTTATACTCACATGCAGAGTCCCTGGCAGAGAACGTGGAGCTGGAGTCTTGTCTGCCTCTCACTCTGTGTGTGTGTGTGTGTGTGTGTGTGTGTGTTGTCTCTGTGCATGCTGGCAGACAGGATGTCAGGTCCATACTCTGAGAGGAGGGGGGAGGTAAACCTGTCACTCTTACCTACCTGCTGTGGTTTCAAAGCCCCCACATCCCCACCCACACTCTCACTCATCCTGTCCCGGCAGCAGCAGCAGTTCTCAGGATGGGTGTTTTTCACTCGAAGACCCCCACAGTCATATTTTCCTCCACATCACACTCTTTTACCTGAAATCATGCATTTCTAGAAAAAGGGGGTTATGCCTCTCTTGTCTCATGGGTTGTTGCTGTTGAAGAGTGGAACAGAATTATAGTGTCCAATTGTTTTTGCGTCATGAATAGATTTTTTTCAGACGCAATAAACACTTATTTAATTTAAATAATTATAAAGCAAATTATTTATAATTGGCAAGGAATATAGGAAGATGGTAAACACCTCTGTGTTTACATAAAAACATTATCAGGCTATTACTGCCTGATATTTTTTGTTAATAGTTTATGTTGTCTTTTTACAGCACTAGTTTGGTTTAGGTTTATTAGCTATATCTTGTGGTGGCTGCCATCCTTTAAATCACTAAACCTTCGGCAAGTTTTGACAAGTTCATTTAATACTGCTTCTCTTTTTCGTGCCATTTAAGGAGGAGTATTCAAGCAGGACCAGTTTAGCAATTAAAACAAACAAAGTAAGGTGGACTCCTCAGAACATGTCCCTCTGTGTGACTGTGCTCATTTTGTGCTCTGAAAACGCAACATTTTGAGACCACTGAATCAGATATTCGTCGTGAGGATAAGATAATACAATTAACAGTTGTTTTTTTTTGTTGTTGTTTTTTTGAAGCTGTGAATTTAGATAATGTCACCGGAAGCTGTTGCTGTCAGCATTGCATGTCTGGATCTGACAGA
Organism: Enoplosus armatus; assembly: GCF_043641665.1. Classification (NCBI taxonomy): domain Eukaryota; kingdom Metazoa; phylum Chordata; class Actinopteri; order Centrarchiformes; family Enoplosidae; genus Enoplosus; species Enoplosus armatus. Next base: position 22,130,173 of record NC_092188.1, on the reverse strand, counting down.
GAAATACTGGGAGTTACACGGCAGTCAAATGAAAATAAAAGAAGTAACACACCTTTCCACCAGTTTGGATTTGGACACGCGGTCAAGTGAATTAATAAACCGTCTCAAAGTGGTTTGAGGAACCAGAGACGATGACATTCAGAGGAACCTCTCTTTTTCTGGACAGTGCAGTACATGCTGCAGTTCAGCCGTGAGAGCCACATGCTCTGACCTTTTGCTTTATTGTACAAGATTGCCCCCTGTTGGTCCACCACCAAATTACTATGGGAGCAACACTGACTGCTGTCTTGTCATGAGCTGTATCATTCAGTGATGAGTGCATTGTTGTCAGTTTTAGTACGAGGATAAATGTTCAGAATAGGACATCAGATAGCTGTTACGAACATGTCGCTCTCCGGGAATACTGCACAGGGCTTAACTTTAACGTATGCGCTCTAACAAATAAGAAATATCTGTTCTGTTCTCCTCTCTTTTATGCATCCTTTCTTTTACTTTCACTCAGAGCTTTATACATGAGGAAACACTAGAAGATAGACTCATCAAGTATTTGTGTGAGCAGGATCAGGAGGCTGGCGGTGTGTCGGGTATATACACTGCATTCCTCTGGTCTCCTGCATGATCTCTTCTCCATCTGCTGTCCATTGCCACTCTCTTCACTGGTCTCCTGCCATCTGTTTAACAGCGCTCGGCACCTTTGCGTGACCAAATGCCTTAGCTCCCTGCAACGTCATCCACTTTGCCAGAGAGGCATAGAGGAGAAAACCGCCACGATATCGTGCTCCTTCAACCCATAAAACCCACCAGTTAATGCTGCTCAAGCCCAGCACCAAATCCCATTTGTCAGCAAATAGCTTCCTCCGGTTGTCTGTGCTGGCCAGGCGCTCCTGTAGAGCTCCCTGCCATTAACATGACATCTTTAGTTACTTGTTGTCTGGTCTGATGGCAAGCAGAGTGAAGAAGCAGTGAAGAGAAGGAGCAAAGAGGGGGATCTGCGTATGATCACAAATGTCCCTCGAATAAATGCCTGGTCAGACATCTGATCTCTGTTGAATCATCAGCTGGTTTAATTGATAGCTTGGCAGCCTAAAAATCAACACCATGTCAGCGCTCATATGAATCCACATTCATTAGAGTTCATTTAACCCCTAACTAACTCTGGTCTTTGGGTTACATTGTTTCTAATACATGACAAAATCCAGGCAGCAGAGATTTTAAGACAAGACAACAAAGGCCATATTCTTAAGGCTATATAGCTGTATCAAAATTGTTTTCTGTGCCTGTTTGGCATCTGGATGGAGCGATGGGAGGCAGGTTGGAAATGATGGAGGAGAAGTGAGCGCTAGACATGTTGCGATGGAAGTGTGAAGAAAAGCTGGTTTCTTTAGAGGAAACATGGAAAAATGAGTAGATGGAAAGTGAGAAACAAAGAGAGAGAGATGAGGATTAATGCGAACCATATCACTTCTGACTGTGTTACAACTGTGTGTGTGTGTGTGTGTGTGTGTGTGTGTGTGGTGGTGTTGGAGGATCTATGTGTAAAAAGCCAGCAGGAGAGCTGGGGTAGGTGAGCAGTACCCTGCTGGCTCCAGGCTCCGCTTCCTCCACGGCTACAATATAGGCAGAGAGGGTCATATCAAACTGTCTTGAGCCGGTTCCCCCCGCTGTAAGGTCGCCGCATTTTTGCATTGTTACATGTGCTCGTCAGGAAAAAGGCATGTTTCCCAAAGCATGTTCCGAAGCGCTTCATAGCTCAGCTGTGACAGGCGTGACCTTTTTGTTGCCGGGCGGGGATTCTCTGGATTCAGCTGCTCCGCTGGTGTGAGGGCTGTGGTGCTTTTTTAAAAGGTGCCTCATGCCTTATTGCCCTCCGCACATTGCATCATGGCTGTTTTGCCTCTTTTCTCACTGAACGCTGACTGACTGGCAGCTCAAGTTTGCTGGCTTAGCTCAGTCCAAATCAGCTATGAATCCAAGATCCCCTACTATTGTGAATAATAACTCTCATTTGGAGGCTATGGTGCAGCACATTTTTTGATTGTGTTATAGCACACATTGTTTTGTTTTTTTTAGATTGGATCTGGTCCTTGATAATAGAACTGATCAAAAATCTGATTGCAAGCATGTCCATAAAACAAAGTTCATATTGGTGCATAATGACATTATATGTTTCCATTTTGCTCAATACTCCAGTTTTATTTTGCTGTATCTCTCCTTTGCTGCTCTTTCAGCTTGAATTCCACCGTCTTATACTGCTTGTTATTGAAGTTGGGACTTTGTAGGCCCAAAGCGTTGGAGCTCTGGGTGCAATGCTGCTGCTGCCTGCACTCCCTACTGCTGATCAGCTCCTGCTGGTGAGGTGATGGACAGTAAAACTCTCCCAGCACCTGTTTCCTGGCCATGCTCATGTGCTGTTAATAGGCTGATGAGGGACGTTAACAAAGTTACCACAGCACACTGGAAGGATAAATCAACAGAGCAGTGGAGTGTCTCATCCAGTCTGTCAGAAGTGACGTTTTTAAAAGGTCCCGGCGACTGCTGCATCTGTCCTGTACCTGGGGTGAGATGGAAAGCTGGAACCAAAGCGGTACAAAGAGGATGGAGTGATGGAAGCAAGGGATGGGGAGATTTCACAGAGCCTGGACGGAGAAAGTAGAGGACAGTTTAAAGGCTAGAGAGATGAAGACTTGGAGGGATGGCAGAGTGGAATATGGGACTGATGTTTGAAGAAGCAGTGGAAAGATGGAGAGATAGGTGGATGGAAAGGGTTGACGTGAGGACTGGAGAAATGGACATATGGCTCTAAAAAGTTGTCTACTAGTCATGATTCAGTCTAATCAGGCCTTCTTGAAAACATTTCTGTGATGTTGTTGGATGAGGAATGAATAATGCAATAGACCCAGTCATTTTCCCACATCAACAGCAACAACAATAACATCCATCCTGTGTGATTTCATATAATTTCTTTATTCCCCTGCCTTTCTCTCCCTTTGTGATGTGCCAGACGTATGCGCATTACAAAGAGAGTCAGGAAATGGCTTTCCACTTAAAAAAAAAAATGAGAACAGATCTTGACACTGTTACAAGAAGGACCTTTGGCTGTGAAGGACCTTTGGGACAGCTACTCTGCAGGCAGGCACTTTTCTCAGATTCTCATATGAACGTAGGACAATCTAATTAAATTCACCCGCAAAGAGCAATATTTCCTGTGTGTTATCATTACTCTGCCAATGAGTCACTGAGATGTTGTTGTCATAAAAGACTGAAAAGGCGAATGTTTTTCTCAGTGCTAAAAATATCCATGTTGGCCGCAATCCAACCTTGTTGCTCCTCTCCCTCTCATTTTCATCACGCTCTTTGAACTAAAATAACATCGTTTTCTGAATGGATTCCTGTGTTATTGATGGATTTCTGCTCCACTGTGGTTTGAATTAATAGCTTGGATGCCTGTATGGTTGCATTTAGTGTGCGGACGCACGCATGCACGCACACAAACACACAAACACACACACAGAAAAAGCTTTCAGGCGTGTATTACAACGGCACACACACTCAAGCTAACTCACACACACACTAAGTAAATGTTAATGTACACAGGTGCAGTCTTTAGGGAGGTTGCTTTTTGCTCTTTCATCAGTCACTCGTAATCACTTCCCTTCCAGCCCAGTAAATCACCGTCTTTTACTGATGCATTTATAGGATGCATGTTCACAACATGTAGCCAGGGAAAAGTTTTGACCACCACCAGGAATACATTATAAGCTTCTGCATCCATACAGTCACACAGTCAATACAGTCATGCAGTCGACCCACAGACAGGAAATATTGTTTTATAAATGTCTACTTAGTTTCTGAAATGTATTTGTGCTTTTAATAGGGTTTTAAGCTGTTTACGACATATGGGTGAGAGTGGAGTTATTGGTCAAGGGGGGGCTCCTGGGCGGCTGTGGATATTGGCAGGTTGCACGGCTTCACCAAGCTGGTCCTGGGGAGGTCCCAATGACCTGTTTTATACCAACACTGGTGCTTTGTCGTAAAACCAGGGGGAAGTCGAGTCACAACTCGAGTATTTGTTTGAAGCGGATGGAAAAAAGTCCTCCTGTGGCAAGACCACGTGAGCTTTGTGTGCTGCTGTGTCTGATGGGAGTGGAAATGCGCAGAAAAACAGGCGATTTTGTCTTGACATAGACTTCAGATTGGTGCCCAGGTTCTGGTAAAATACTCCTAATACCACAGAGGACAGAAAACCACATTCCCCTCTTACTCTTTTGGATGGAAACAGTCTCCTGTCACTGGTGTTTGAATGCTGTAATTGGACGTTAAGGGGCTTGCAGAGAGAGGTGTGATGTAGTGTTAAAACTGCTCACAAATCACATATTTCTCACCTCTGTGGAGGTTCAAATCCTGGCTCTGGCATTCCCCGTCCATACCACTCCTATCGCCGCTGCGTTTAAAATTCACACCGCGCTGTCCTGACTGAGACAGGTGAAGAAAACTGTCGGCGCGGAATGGTGTTTCAGTAGATTTAATATTTCCTAAAAGCCTTGAATTTTACCTGTCACAGTAACACAAAAATGTGTCTCTGCATGTGCAGTGTGCGTCAGAGTGATGGATGGTGTAAGTGTGTTCCAGGATTATGTTTTATGAAAGTTAAAGGGCCCTGGGGTTGGTCTGGGAAGCACATAATCTCAGTCAAAGTGCTGGGCTGGATGAACCAAGGCTTTATTATTAAACACCTATGAGAGGGCCTAGAGCTGGTGGAGGCCCATGCACATCCAACTTAGCGCTCTCCGGCGGCTCTCATCACACGTCCTTGCCATTTGGGCATGAAATGAAAATGCTTCTCGAGAATCCATTCACTACGAAGCATGAAATAGGAAGTGCGTTGCTGTGCGTTGATGCGTTTTGAACGGGCAATCTTTGACACCCTTCAAACGTGCTGTCATGTCGTTCCCTTGTGCTATCTTTCCATTTTTGTCGGTTTCTTTTCAATAAGTGAGTTTTATCTTTGAGGAGAGAGTATTAAAAAAATACGTTTGGCAATATGTTTCAGATTTGATGGTACAAGTGAGAATTGGCTATAAATGGTGTGGTATTGATTTCACATGTGGAGTAGCACTAGGGCTCGAGCAGGAGACGAGGAAGGGGAATACCGTCCTTGGGATGTGCATGGAGGGCTTGCTGGAGGCTCTAGGGGCCCGGGGCCTGGTTCTGCAGCTCTGGGAGCTGTTAAAAATACTATAAAAGTTCCATATCCACAATTATTCTGACTTTTTACATTTATAAATCTCTGCTAATGCCATCGTGGATGCATTACTGGTTTAAACATGGAAATTGATTGCTGCTCTCTTGGTAACAGTGCGCTTGGTAATTATAAATGAGCCCATAATGGTAACAAGTTTTAATAGAATCTGGCACAGTAGATTTGGTAGCACTGACTTGTACAGGTCAGTTTGAAACTGACTGAAAGGATGGTAGTGCAGGGTTTTATTCTACTGTAATACTGATACAGCTGAGTTATCAAAGAGTTGTGCTGATCCATCAGAGTCTCTGTATGCTGCAGAGACGTGATGTGACACAGGGGGAGGTTTCTCAGGTTGAACTTCCCTCCTTACAGAAACTTACAGAGTTTGTGATGAAGCCTTTTGCTGCGGAGTAGAAGTACAACACATGTAACTTTGGCAAGATCCAGCTGGCCTGGGAAGCTGGAAATTTTTACCATGGTCCACATGGCTAATTTGTGTGTTTTTATTTAGCTGTTGTGTATCTGGGACTTTGGTGTGTGTGTGTGTGTGCGTGGGGGAGGGGGGCAACAGTCAACAGATGCTGTCAAAGTGACCGCAGGGAGGAAGCAGAGACAAATGCTCCTCATTATAGCACTGACTGCAGCCCAGTGGCCCAGTAACCAGCAGAAACCAGCTCCATGTCTTTGAGTGTACAGCTGGAGATCAGCTGATCCTGGCTTCACTTACAGTCAAGTCCCAGTCACTTCTTCTTTGCATCAGCTGAAAAAGGATGCATTATGGCAGCCATTGTTGTACCAACACAGGAGAGGTTCAGATTAAATACATGACGCACAAGCATTCGTCAAGGCTACCGCTGTAGCAGCTGTTGGCTAACGCTGACTCAACTCGAGCTATGATTCTCATTATCAGTTTTAATCTATCACTGTCACTATCCACTCATGCAAGGATGCACTGACAGGTTGCGAACACTCCCGAGTGGGATTTTGCTTACAGTGCAATGAGCTAGACCGCATCCGAAGTGGTCGGGTTTCAGTGGAACTGAACACTGGACACTGTCCAGTTACATTGTTCATCTGAGAAACATAAAGACATGGAGGAAAATACGAACATAATTAATTAAATGCAACCACATGAGATGCGTAACTGACATTCTCAGGCCAAACGTGGCAACCGGAAATTCCCTCTATAAGGTCTTCCTGCTGAGATAACTAAAATCATATTGAAATGACAAGTGTAACTGCAGGCTTAGACTCAACTGACTTAGTCTATTGGTCAATGAATTGTTTGACATCTGATCAAAATGTGTTGAATAATACCATAAAGTGTATCTATCATTTCATCCTCTTAGGCTCTTAAAGGCCTAAAAACATCAGTTATGCTCCTCAAACAGATTCTGTTTGTTTCCTCTGTCTTCATGTCTCCAGCTGGTTCCTGTTTCTCAGTGATAAATTGGATGATATTATTATTCATTATCTCAATTATCTATTCACTCACCCTGTAAGTGCTAGAAGTTCATTCATATGCTTTGTGTTACAGCACAAAGTGAGAAAAAAAACCCCCAGTTTTCCCAGCTCCTTACTAACTGAATTAACAGCACAGTGCGGCGTGTCCGTTGGGGTGATTTCATTGGGCTGTGAAACCAACGTGAGCAATGTTCCTGACCCCAATCAGGAGTCAGACAGCGGTGCGGGGGTCACCAGGGGTTACATTGGGCCCCTCTGGATGGACAGGCAGGGAACTGTAAACCTGGAAGACCAGGAGCCTGAGCTCCGTGTGTTTACCTCGCTGCTTTTACAAGTGATGTCATCACGTTGTAAAAAGATACAGTTCTCGGCGGCCCCGTCCTTTTGTTACTATTTGAGAGAATAAACATGGGCTAAGTGCATGGAGAGAGATGGAAGCGGAGGACTCTGTGGCTGGAGGGTAGGGGGAAGCGGGCTCCTGTGGTGCATGGTGCGTCCAAGCAGTTGAAGTGGGCTGTGGGGATCTGTAACTGTCCAGGTGCTGCGAGCTCAGGCCCGGCCTCTGCCGGCCAAACCCCGCTCACTGGTGAAGAGGGAGGTTCTGCCTATAAATATTCAGCCATCCTGTCTTTTTTTGTGTAGAGGGCTTCTACAGCAACAAAAAACACCAAGTGTAGATGATCCGTCTGGGCCCTTCACTGCGTGTCTACATGAGTGTGTGAATCATAGTGTTTGTTTTCTCTCTTGAAATGAAAGATACAATGAGTCACATCCTCAACTTCAGTGTCTGTCCTTAGAAATCACCTTTTGAAAACACTCCTCATTCCAGCTCCTTTGGAATTCCATAAATATTCAGCGTCCACTTCATATCCCCGCTCGCTTTCCTCCTCTTTACGATTCGGCCCCTCGCTAAAGGTCTTTGTGGTATTGCAACAGAAATTCTCTTTACATAAGTCAAAGCAGCTATGTGTGGTATAAGTGTAGCCGTATGCCGTAAAGGCAATGAAACAGCTTGTGTTTTATGTGAGCTCTCCCGGCTCAGACAGCCGGGTGCTTGCTGGGGCCGTGTTAACCTACAGCGCCGGGGGTCCCGGTCTGCACTGTAGTGGTGTAAGTCAAGCTGAGCAATTCCAGCCCAGCTGCAAAGGCGGGAATCGGACGAATTCTGGATATTCAGATACTGTCGAGAACACCGAGACTCCTCAGCCTCTCAGGACCTTTCTGCAGAGTTTGCATTCTTCTGCCGGGAATCACAGCTTTAAAAAGCTGCTGTTTGTGCGATATTTCTCTGCAGCCCTGAAACCCCATCTTTCTGTTGACTCCGACAGATGATGCCACATGCGCAGACAAACCTGACCACTGGAATAATGTAGCAAGCCTTTATGCCTCTCTGGTCATTTTTCTGACGAGACCTCCGCTGTCTTGCTGCGTTGCTCCGTCTCTTGGTTCAAGTGTACTTGTATGGTTCCTGGCTTGGACTTTTATTAGCTTTTCCCGAGCCTCAAAGAACTTGGCCTGGCCTGTTTCTCCCAGGCACTTTCCCACTAATGAAGTGCACATTCTGCCGGAGCACTTGGCCGAGCCCGGTTCCTTGGCCATCCCTTAATGGGAATTTCCCCTTCTTCCATGCATCCCTGCCTGCCTCGCTCTCTGCCACTGCCACTCTGGTGTGTGTGACTCATGTCCTGAACAGCCAGCCATCGGCCAGGGGACGTTTGATTCATAAACCCTCTTACACTTGTTTGCCACTGTTGGACCGGTTGGCTGACTGTCTGGGCAACTGGCTGGCCGACTTGTTAGAGGGCTAACTTATTGCAGGACTGGGTGGCTCAAAATGGGATAAAGGTTTAGAGGCTGAGACACTGAGTTGAGCAGTGAACTGTGAGAAAACACTAAATAAGTGTGCACGTGTGTGTGTGTGTGAGGTTTAAGTCAAGAAAACATCCATCATCTACACTGACACATTCAAGGCGGTACTTTCAGCTGATTTGACACTGAAGCTGCGGGCAGGCTGCCGTTGCTTTTTCCGAACTTGATGTCTGAATGCTGAAAATAAAACAGGCTCTGATGGATGAAATTATTTCAAACATGACTGCTTGCTTCCACGAGTTTTACAACTACTAAAATCAAGTCAGACCACCAGTGGCAGCACCTGTTGCTCCACAACACTGAAAGCAAATGAAACTGCGCTAACTGCTTTTTTATTCCACACAGAGCCCCTCAGCATCTGATATTTTGGAGTGTCTTAATCACTGGAAAAATACTCCTTGTATGTTTTTGTTGCACAGCTCAATGAGGATGAGATAGTCTACATCCTCAAACCAACCTTGAAGGGCCTGTGCTATCTGCATTTTATGAGGAAAATCCACCGGGAGATGAAAGCTGGGAATATACTCTGTGACAGGGAAGGTCATGCGAAACTGGCTGGTTCGGGCCTGGCTGGACATTTGACGGTGAGCTTTAATTCCACTGGGCCTTCCACTCTCTAAAAGTCAACATAATAAAATCAGGTCTCCCTTGGAGAATATGACATAAGATAATCATCTCTGTCCACAGTGGTTGCACCGCTGTTAAGCTAACCTTTCTGATGCAAAACAAAAGGCTGGAAGTGTTTATTTCCACACAGTCTTTGCTTACGTTTTACATCCAAAAGAATGTCGTTGGGCTCTCGCGAAATTTTTACAGCCCCTCATGAGCTTTAATCTTGTCAGAATCTAGGTCTACCTTAAGAAAGCACTCCAGAGCTGCCAGAGAGACAATGTGCTGAGGATAGAAGACAAGAAGCTAGACTCTTCAGGCTGTTCAGTCAATTCCCATTATGAGCGGTCGTCATATTTCCAACAGAAGTCTGTGGTTTGGGCGCTTGCTACTTTCTGAGGACATTTTACTTTTCCCACACTGGCGTATCTGCGCTGCACTCATCTTATTCCTCTTGTCTCTCCATAGCGATTGGCTAGTGTTCCTCCGAGGGGGGTCAGAGAGCAACTTTCAGCTCCCCATGGGTGGTTAGTCAGTGAAGAACTCTTTGTGGGCGATGAACTGTGCTGTGCCTGAGGGCAGACGTTATACAGTACTGTAGTTCAATGAGCAAGGAACAAACTAGCAGAATATGCAAATGGTAGGGAACACAGAACAATGCACACAAAGCCATGTGTAGCAGTCCACGTGGAGTGAGTTCAGAGCGGCCTAGAGATTAGCAACACAATCCTCCAAGCCCCGCACTGGCAGGCTCCCAACCTGCTGAAGTGTCCTTGAGCAAGACATTTGAATCCCTACCAGCTCCAGGAGTGCTGCTCTGTGGCTGATCCCGATCTCCGACCTCCCTGTGGAGGAGGCCAGGAGATGAAGGAATTTCTCATTGGGGACCACTAAAAATGGCAAATTATTATTTTCAAGTGACAGGGAGACAAAAATAACAGAGAACAATCCATCTTCATCAGCTCTCCTTTCACCGAATCAAAGGATGTTCTATCCACTAAAGACTCCTGGGATGTTTCTAACCAGAGCTGATGAACCAGGCTTGGAGGTCCGTCCCCTGGTTTAGAACCGAACAGCTGCAAACAGGCCGGGCCTGATGTTGCTGCTGGCTGGGTGGTCCGTGGTCTATAGAGCATAAGCGCCCCATTACTTACCTGGCTGCATTGTTTTACTTTTTGGACACTTAACCATTTTTGCTAAGCACTTGATGATTTAAAGAGATCCATAAAAACTGCCGGACCGTGACCCTCAAAAACCTGTGTTGGCTGGGACTAAGGTGGACCGAGACATTGGGAACAAGGTGGAGCTATATGGAGGGTTTCAATTTAGCATGGCTGGAATATATATAGCACAATAAACCATTTTAAACCTCGGGCTTAACATATGTAACACAGAAATAATTTGAAAAGAAAAAGAGTAAGAGGTGAGAGGGAGCTTGATTTTTTTTTCTTTTTTTTTTTCGATTTACAGCCCAAAGAATCTGCAAAATTCATCATGCGTTTCTCCTTCAAGGCTGTGAGAGAGGGGAGAGGGACTGGATAATGGCGTGTAATGGTGATGTGTTTTACAGGGTCATCCTTGTTCTTGTCCAGGCTCCACTGGCCTATTGGGGGGCCTTCCTCTCACACCGATGACCCTGTTTGATCTTGTTTCCTGTCCTTCGTAAGACGTCGTGTCTGAGCCCGAGAGGCCCTTTTGGCTGACATGAGAGGTCATCCAAAAGCCTGAGCAATGGCAGTTATGTGTTTTCTGGACACACCTGTAGAGAAATGAAACTACTGATATATCCCAAATAGGTGTGCTCTTTACTTCTTTACACAGAAATCTTCCCTGGTGGAGGGAAAGGCCACTAAACAACAGCCCAATTTTTATTTTTTATTTTTTAAACCAGCTCACGTGATCTTTTGAGGGTTACCAAGTGGCGAGTGGAGGAGAACGCTGCTGTACAAACCATAAGCCTGCCTTACACATTGCCTCCTCTCTTGCCGAGCCCACGGCATGGCTCTATAAAACCTGCGGTAGGAAACAAAAAAATGTGTGTGCCAGGACTTGGCCTTCAATAGAATATGACATTTTTTTTCTGGAAATAATAGTTGCATATGTGTAAATTTAGGAGTGTTAAATGGTCAGTGAGGATATGAGCTACAGCTTTTATAAGTCTGGTTATCCTTGAAGAATGCAACAATGAGCATGAGCAATCACATCCCCATCAGGCGAGCCAGCATGGGAAAAAACTGTCTCACAAAGATAGCATGAATAAGTTGAAGTGATAAACAAATGACGGTGATGGAGTTTAAATGTGGCCCCCGCTTCATGTGGTCTGGGCGGTTGTACTTGGGGCTTACTGTTCTCTTATATCCATATGCAATCACTGAAACACTCTCAGCATGAGCTTTTTTTTATTAGATCACATAAAGTAAACAGTCCCAGTGAGTGTTTTTGATAAATGCAATTTGCTGCTATGCTCCTTTCCAGGCTGCATCTTGTGTTCAGCCTGTTGTAAGTTAATTTGCCAGATCAACTGAAAAAACAGAGAAATCTAATGGAAAACACTGCCCTGGCATCCACACTGCATACCGGTGGTTGTCTAAAGAATGGGAGCCCTTTAATGTGGTGATTGCATGGTTTCAGTTTGAAATTCAGTTTCCGTAAAAAGAACGCGCTTTTCCGTTTTGTTTTTTCCTTATTTTATCCCCGTTTCCTTTCATTTGTTGCTTACATTATCAGCTTTGTGTTTTTTCCAAGGTACTTACACAAAATCATCACTTATGTGATATGAACTCTTCCTCAACTTATCTTTTTTTAGTTGTTGTGTTTTTTACCCCATTTTGATTGTTTCCTTTCAAACCCTAGACAAGACTGAGAGTGGTAACTCTAGTGGCTGCAGCTGGTTTCATTGCAGAGTCAGACGTAATTTTTTTTTTTGTGCATTCATCTGTACACATGTGCTTGTGTGTGTGTGTGTGTGTGTGTGTGCCTTCATTGGGAAAGTGCTGCTATGGTACCAGACCTTCCATAAATCCAGCAAACTTCCATGAATAAAAGGGATGGGAGCTTTGGGATTCAGGGCAAAAGTAAGCAGTCCTGGAAAAATCAAAGGCGTATGGCACCTGAGGGAGGTGTACTCCCAGCCATAGTTTTCATTTATGGTTAGCTATGGCTGGTTAGGAACTGGGTTTGACACAACTGAGGCAGTGGCGTGCTTCCTCTGCGTCCTTCTCCCACTGTGCTGCGGGCATTTCGAGCCACAGGTTTGCTCCCTACAACGAGATGTTAGGTCCTCTTTCAAAAACCATCTTTTGTGCTCTGAACTGCCTCTCACCTTTTTAGGAAGTTTCAATTGTTTCATTCCAGAGCACACCAGAGAGCTGTGATGGCTGCAGTTTTGGCTGCCGGTTTCCTGCAGGCCTCCATTTCTGGCAGAGCTTTCTCCTCCGATACAGCCGGCATCTGCTGCAGAGGAAAAAACACATCCAGCAGTCAGCCAAACAAGAATCTAGCCTTTACAAAAAAAACCCCCAAACATTTACAAGGCCCCAGGCAGAGCTATTGTGATACAAGAGCATCATGAGGAAAAAGGATGCTGTGTTGACCCTAAACCCAGTGTCCTGCTGACTTACAGAAAGCGTGACCTGCTGTGTATAATTCAAACTGAGTTTGGCCACTGCCGTCGTGCTTAACACAACCAGCAAGTGCCCCTAATCATCAGAATACCGAAATCACAAGTTGTCGCTCTGAGGTATTGTGATGGGTCTGCTGAATGTCCAGCTTGTACTGTGCAATGTAAAATGTTATTGTATTTTCTTTACGTAGCATTAAGATCCACACGCTGACATTCACAGGCGCACACACACACACACACACACACACACACACAATCAAATGTTACATTTCATCATATTCACCCCCCCACTCCAATCGACATGGACACAGAAAGTAGGCTCCCTTATTTTCTCTGGAGCAGGTCACGGACTTGTGGTGTAGGTCTAAATGTGGGTTATTGTTATTCGAGAGTATGTGCTGGAATATTGGGCGTATCGATTGCTTTTCGCCGCAGGCCCTCTTGGCCAGGCCACAAAAGCCTCTCGCTGCACGCTGCCAGTAGGCCCATTTCTGCTACACTTATTTTTAATGCAAGTATTACATGACTTTGCTCTCTCAAGGTTTCAGAGGGGAGGAAATAGCCGATTGAACGTAAACAAGATTAGCTTCCCTCTCGTGCGGCACAGCCAGCTGCTGCTTCCACGCTCGGCCGTAAATCTGCCGGGGCGGCCTGCGCTGTGTGCTGGAGAGAGAGATGTCAACCCCGAATCTGTCACCGTCTGGCGGGGGTGGGGGGTGGGATAAGCTGCGCACCCTTCGATGGCAAGGTGAATGACATGATCCGTAATCATCAGCATTCCGACACCCAACGCCAGAGATTTCATGTCGAAACGTTCATTTGTGCAGCGTTGGGATTAATCTGTAAGGTGATTCTATCCGCTATCTGTGCTGGCATTGCTGTATCTCCTGTATCGCCTCCGTCACGATGTACTTTGTCCTTCCCTCCTGTGGACCTGGAGTTTACTGACGCAGGCCTTGGTTCCCTCTGCTCTCTCAGCCATCAAAAACTAAATATAGCAGATTTGTTGCTCTTTCAGAACATATTCCACCTGCCAAAATACACAGGCCCTGCTTTCTTAACCTTGCGCAGTGATGTGTGTATTTGGAGTGGAAATGCAGTGAAAGGAGAGGCCGCGGCGCTCAACATGGCTGGCTTAAAGGCGAGGTAATGACACTGTCTGCTTGTGTTTTTGGAAGCTGTGAAACCACAGCAGGGAGCTCCCCATAACTGCTTCGTTGTAATTCCATGCTATTACTCACATCAGGGAGATATTGATATTGATTGCTGCTGGAATGCTTACCCTCCATCCTATGCTTTACTTACATAAGCAGTCCTGGTACAGGGTCCTTGCACATGCTGTAGCGTCTCGTCTGTAATGGAAGCCTCTGGCTTCGCTCAATTGAAGGAGAATTACAGCAAAAATATTTTCCTTTAGAAAGTTAACATCAATAACATTGAAGTGGTATAGGTCATTGAGCTCATACCCATTTACCCTCATTTTTCTTTACAACACCCCTGTATAAAATCCATTTGTTATAATGCAAACTATGAAGTCATCTCTACATGTACAGGGGTAATGGTTTATTTCATATTTTTTCTATTTGTAGATATTTAGGGGAAGAAAAATGGAACAAGTAAAATATCATTGTGATTGAATGAATTTGCATTGGAAAATTCTCCTTAGATACTCAGTGTTCTTGTGCCATTTCAAATGCACCAAAACTCCAATGACCACTGAGCGCTTTAGGCACATTTTGTGGGACCAAGTGTCCTGAAGCAGACGAGCGGTAATCAGCCACATTTTTGTGTTTTTGCTCCCTTACAAGATACTCTAGAAGCATTGAGTAATATAGTACATGACTGTGAGCAGAAATCAAACAGCATCTCTTGCTTGGAGTCCAATCAAATGGAAATGTCTAACAGAATCTGCTTGATATTTGTAAGAAATGACTGCAGTGCTCCTTTCCAGATGCAGCAACGTGTTCTGAGGTCTGTAATCAGCCATCAGAGTGTTTGTGCGCTGTGTCTTTACAACATGCAAGCAGACTCCAGTGGGGTTCATCAATGTAGGAATGCGAGTGACTTCACCAGGCTCTCAGAAAAGAACACTTCATCTTTCACTTCAACACTTTAATCTTACACACACAAATAATGCCATCATGGCATCTGTTGTTGATCCTTACTTATCTGCCTCATTTTGTTCCTGTGAGGACATTCTGTATATATCTGTAAACTATGCCGCAGTCTGAACATATTTCTTCACTTGTGCTGAATTATCATGTTGAATTCATGTGAATTATCACATTAATGCATGCAGCAACCACAGCTTTAGCTATTTAAGCCACGCCAGCAGCATTGGTCCTGGCTGAAATATCTCTATCTATTGGATGAATTGCAATGGAATTCGGCACACACAGCCTGAATTGTAATCACTTTGGCGATCCCTTAACTTTTCATCTAGTGCCACCTTTTAAATACTACTACTGGAATAACTGCAAACACAGCCTGCTGTTCTAGTCATTCTGTTTACACCTGAGCCGGGTTACACGATGCTTTGATTAGAGCACTTGAGCAGCATCAAACTTCTGTCATCGACCCGTTTTAAAAGTATGTAGTTATGTTCTACTGTAAGACTCACACCATGCAATGCGTGTAATATATTGCAGCACTTTTTAAAACCTGCTTCACACTCCACAACGGTGATGCGCAATCATGTGCCACTGAAGGCTGTTAGCGTGCTGGTTCTCATTCTGACCAGCTGATTTCAATGACTAGTTTCTCCTCTTTCCCCCTTCTCTAATCAGTGAAATCAGCTGATAGAGCCTTTGGTTGGAATCAAAACCCTGCATGACAACCTCGATGGCACAGGACTGCCTTTCTCTCTTTCTCTCTGCAGTGACATAAACAAATGCTGTGTGTAACAGAAATGTCCTCTCTTAAGGGCACAGACAGAGGCCGGCAGGAAAGCACTGAACAGACGGGATAACATGGCTTTAATGCGTGCCTATAATGGACATTTTATACATTTGTAACTCAACACCAAAAATGAACATAAACACAATCAAAGTGAATTTCCAGTATTATTTATACATGTATTAGAAAGCCTGATTACATTCAGAGAGGTCCTGTGATAAAGTTACTCATATTTGAAATGGAGACACAGGGGCAGTGGCAGTATCCAACACCCTCCCTCCCTTCCTCCCCTCTGCCTAGTGTCTCTCCCTCCAGTCACCCTCTCTCATTCCCAGGCCCTGAATGTGGGTGTCCCGCCGGGAATTCAAGTAGCACATCGGGTCGGCCACTCAATACCCCCAGTTTGAAGGGATTCATTGCAGACTAATTGGG
This sequence comes from Enoplosus armatus, assembly GCF_043641665.1. Classification (NCBI taxonomy): domain Eukaryota; kingdom Metazoa; phylum Chordata; class Actinopteri; order Centrarchiformes; family Enoplosidae; genus Enoplosus; species Enoplosus armatus. The sequence goes on along the minus strand of NC_092188.1, from coordinate 22,114,040 downwards.
ATAACATGGCTGGAAATGTTGACCTTGGTATTTCTAAACAAGGTTTCAATTAACTCGTAATAAGGCCAAGCAGCCAGGCCCTGGACGGATCCTCCACAAGCAGAAGGAAATGCGAAACATGCCCCAGTTGATGGTTGGCTTTTCTTAACTTTGATTAATCACTCGGAGAGTAAGCAAGTGGGACTGGTAAAATAATTAGAAGGGAAAACACCCCGTTCCTGCCTGCGGTAGCATTAAGACGAAGGTTGAGTTACTGGAAGATATGTCAAAATGTCTTCTGTTCCCCCTTTAAAAACAAATTAAGCACATTTTTGTGCTTGGATCAAAAACTTAAAATAAATCTAATGAAAAACAATACCTCCATACCTCCCCCACACAGAGATTTGTTGGACAGCGTAGTTCACAAGACTTCAGTTTTTCATTTCTCTTATTTGCATAATGAAATCATGTTCATTTGAAGTGGGAGACTATAGAATCTGAATTGTCTTTTTATGTCTTGACAGTGTTTCTCCCACTGAGGATAACCTTATTCAAACCATGATTCTGTTTCTTTGAATATCACAATGTGGTGTTTCCCCATCTTTGTAATACAATCAGAGAAAATACAGCTGGTGCCCTCTGTTGTTCAAGGTGCGACTGTAATCGAGTACAGTCCACATACATAGAACTGCAGATATGCTTGATCTGGCTTTAATGATGACGTGTCCCTAACAATCTGCCATTAATTTTTTTTCTTTTAAAACAAAAGCCTCCTTAAACCACATGCTAAACTGGCTCCGACTTACAGAACTGATACTTTGAGGAAGTTTATTATTTCGCATTATATTGTGTACAGGCTCTTAGATCTCCGTGCCAGTAGCCCTGATCCAGCAGGCCTAAAACCAAAAAAAAAAAAAACTTGGTACAGGAACTGAACTGAGCCACCTGATGAGAGACAGAGTGGGGTTCTGGCTAAAGATGGGCCTTCACCCGCCTGCTGAGTCAGCGCTTCTACCATGCGCATCGGGTCACTCGGAGCCACAGGACGCCGGCTGACCTGCGTTGAATTATCGTTAATTCGAAAGGCAACAGCGGAGCGCATATCTGTGGGCTGCTCCGCCGACAGGAAGACACGAGGACGGTGGGGATGAGAAGATGGACTCTGCAGATTAAACTGAAACTCAATGAATGTGACCTGCAACCCCCCCCCCCCCTTCCCCCATTTTATGTTGCTGCGGTATCATCAGGTTGACAGTTTTGTGTTTGGCTTCTTCTTGTTCTTCTTCTTCTTCTTCTCTCCCTTCCTCCTCCTCCTCCTCCTCAACTTCCTCCCTAATTCTTCTTTCCCGCTATTTCGAATGATCACGAGTCCAAAGAATGTCTTTCTGCAAGTGTTTAACACGCTGGTCTTTGAAGCGCGGTCCAAGTGGCTGCTTTGCCTGCGCTTTGTTGTTCTAAATGCTAGCTGTATTAAATCACCTCCCAGTCCCCGGCCTGTGTGCTTCATCTTCTCCAAAACTCCATCTACATTCTCGAGGAGGAAGTGCTGTTCTGCATTGCCGAGGCTGTCGAGGGACTTGGCATATTTACACAGGTTTTTAATGCAATTCTAATAGCACCGTGACACTTTAAATACTGATTTTTGTTGCTTTTGGAGCAGTTTCCCTCAGCATATATCATCAAGCTGGAGACGGGAGCTGACTGAAAGAGAGCGGGTTGCTTCTTTGTCACCTCCAATAACTGGTAACATACTTTCTCCTTCTCCTCTTCTGTTTAATCTGAGCCTAAACACATGCCGCTAAGTGGGAGATGATGGAAACAAACTGTAATTGACTTGACTGAAAGATGCTCTTGATGCAAACTCTGTTGTCCGAGGAAGATTCTGACTTTACACCAGAATCTAGTGTTGTGCTTTCAGAGTTTCAAGAGTTAAAAATGGGAACGCATCCAACACAAAAACGAGCCCATGTTTTAAGGGAATTCGCAATACAGTAGGTCATGTAGGTTAATGTCCCTCGCATGAAACACACCCATACCTCAGTTTAACAGCGCAATTAACGTTGCATTCATGGAAAGCACAGTGGCCTGTGTTTGCTTTTTATTCCCAAACATTTGTGTTTGATTCGTTTTACAGACAGTCTTATAAAAGACTGTGAAATGATGGAAGGACTTCAGAGGGCGTGCAGTAAACCGGGCAGAGGAAACACACCTTTGTTTTACAGCAGGGGCATAAACAGTAGGTTAGGGTTTTACTGTCATATTGCATAAGCAGGCAGACGCACAGGCCCCCTTCAGAAAGAGGTTAAGCTTTGGCTGAGGCACACGCTGTTATGAAATGTTTGGATCTTTTACTCCTACACATGAATGAATTAGATGTAGGGTAAAGGTGCTTGTTGGCGCTGATCAACAAGGATAAGTCCACTCCAAACTCCCTCATTCGTTTGATTCCCCCCCCCCCACCACCACCAATTTTTCACTAGATATCAGAGAAAAAATGACTCCGCATAACAACTCAACTGCTCCTGATTATTTTCATTTTCTTCTTACTGATCGCAGGAAAAAAGAAAAGAAAAAAAAGACTGATTGCATGTATTAAGGTACTGATTTTCACCATCCTCCCACTACATCTAGTACGTTATGGATGGAAAACAAGAGAGCTACCACAGATAACTATCTAGACTTTAAAGAGAGCTCTCCTCCAACTGCCAGCGGTCTGAGGAAAGATGAGCCGCTCTTATCAGCTCTCTCAGCGCGCAGCCTTCACCTCTGCCTTATACAGACTGGTATCTGCCTTTTGTCAAATAGCTCCCCTAATTTTATGGCTTTACCACCCTTTGTGTGCGTCTCCTCGCCTGTGATAGCGTTCAAAGGTGCATCCACCCAAAGATAACAGTTTACAGTAGTTAATTGGTGATTAAACGACTAGATGTCCTTGTAAAATGTCGCTACCTGTGTTGTTTTAAAAAAAAAAAAAAAAAAAGAAAAAGTTTTTAGAGATGTAAAAATTTAATTGGGTCTTAAAGTGAACATTTGTTTGTTTTTAAAGGCTTGTTGGCAATGATACAGAAGCCTGTAAAAATATCACATGATATATTGGGCAATGTTACAGTGTGCAGCATCAGTAAACATGAGGATATGTCTGTATTTAATCCTCAAGTGATATCTTCAGTGAGATATAACCTGTTAATTTGAATTTTAGAGGTGCTGGTAGGTGGATTTCGTTACCGTTGGACAGAGCCAGGCTAGCTGTTCCCCCTTTCCAGTCTTAATGCTAAACCAAGCTAATCAGTGGCTGGCTGTAGCCTTGCACCGGATAGATATGAGAGAGGCGTCAATCTTCCCATCCAAGTCTCCACCAGAGAGCGAATGAGCGAATTTCCCAAAATGTCAATCTATTCCTCTGTTCTCTGCCGTGGAAGTAAAACTTCCTTGATGGAGTCCGGGGGAACCTTGACTTCTTTCTAACTTTCTTTCAAGTGGACGACCGTGACGTGACACTAATCCCCTCGTCCAACACCAGGTCTCTCTCTCCTGCTGTCGCTTTCGGAGGCAGTCAGATTTTACACCGGGAACAGGTCTGCCAATGTGAGATTTGCAGCCACCCCAGCCTCGGCCAGAGCTCTAAACCCATGTAATTACATTTTAAGCAGCATTGGCTGGTTGAAATACCTCGAGTAATTAGTTTTGTTTTTCCACTCTTCCTATAATCTTCTCCTTTTGTGTGAGGGTTTGGACCGTGAGCTGTAGGGGGAACCAGAACAAGTCGGTACGTAATATGGAATGAATTAAAAAAAATCTGACGTAATTGGATGTAAGAATAGAATGACCCCCTCCACCCCCCCCCACCCCTCATCCACCCACACACACACACACACCCATTCACACAGACCACCTGAAATGTGTTTTGGGAGTTGTTTCCTTTGATTAGGAGTGTTATGCGAGTGCTGTACAAATATAAAAGCTGTCCAGACGGTTTTTATAGTGTTTATTTGTGGTACCACCTGTGTTTCCATACAGAAGAATGAGCTTGTGATGGTGATGAGGAACATAGAGTGTAAAGGAAGTACAGTCTGTGCTGTGCTGCAGCTTCGACTGGCCATCTGAGAGCCAAAAACATGTCTATAAAGTGCATCTTAATCTGTTCCTGCTTCGAAGAGACCAGCAAATCCTCAGCTTGGCCTGACTTTTAATTTGCTAGAAATCTCCAAGGCGCAGTTGTCACTGGGCTTTCAGAAGGTCCCTCAGACACCCCCGCCACCCCCACCGCCCCTGCCTGTCCTCCTCCTTGCCTCTTCCTCTCTCCTCATCTCTCCCTCTCTCCCTTCTCTGTCAAATATTTATAGCCTGATGGCAGATAAGATTATTTCAGCCTCGAACCTCTCAGTGCCAGCTGCTGCAGACCTTTGCTCACAATAAAGCCTAAGATGCTTTCCAGGCTGGGGGAAGATTGTTTTATTTGGAGCTCATCCTAGGCCTCTATTGATAGGAGGGCCACTCGCTTACTTGGCTCAGCGCATCATCACCGACTGTTATCTCGAAACGTTGGGAATTTTCTTCCTTTCATAATCGAGTTTTTTTTTTTTTTTTTTTGAGCACAGGCCGAGGCAGTGTTTTCAGGGTGAAAAAGTTTTTTGTGTTAGGTCATGAGGAAGTGCTGTCAGCACTCGCCGGTTTGCCAATTCAGGGGTCTCGCATATTGTAACACATGCGCACGTTTTCCTTTTTCTTGGTTTTTACAGCCAGAGATTTTGTAAAACAAATGTGTGATGATTTGTCGAGTGTATACACAAGCTGACCACAGCATATTCAAGAGCATTTAAAAAAAGACATGATCCCGAATTCAACTCGGATGCATTACATTTTTTGCTATTTCTTATAAATCATTTACCATAACTGATGTTTGTCTATTTTGAAGTTTCATGAAACAGGAAGTCTTATCATGGCTTTAGACACGAAGCTGGACACATTTGGAGTAATTCTGTTTTATTCATGTACATTCGTCAGAGTGAATCCGTGTCAGTGTCTCTTTACGTGAGGCATAAATCACCATGATGAAAAGCCAGGGTTAATCCAGCTGAACACACTACAACCTGTCAGAGTTGGAGCATGAATGGCCTTCTAGCCAGTCCGCTCATGAGTGGAAAATTAATCTTGTTTAATAAAATGGAACGCCATCTGGGCTTTGCAGTCGAAATTGTTACAATATGTGAAAAAAGGCGCCCCCCAAAAAAGTTTTTATTAACCTCAAGCAACCCTGGAATTTCTGTGGCTGCACAAACAGTGTGGAAGCACACGCTGCGGCAGATGCACAGAAGAAAACGATAGTGGCATTTAATCAGGATGTCTTTCAGCTGTGGGCAAACGCAAATAAACTTGAATCCTGTGCATCTTCGGTGTGTACAGCACAGTCAGCATAGTAGTTGTCCTTAACCAGAGATCAGTTAGATAATAACTGTGTGTATCTGCAGGTCCAGAAGCAATGTGAAGCAATACCTTGGTGTCGGCTGTGCAGGGCTGTCCGCGCCCAGTGAGATGGCCCACGGATGTGCACAAAGAGGTTCAAGTAAGGGTGCATTTTGTTTTTACATACAGTAGAAAATCCATTGGGTGGATTGGATAGACTTTGTCCCATGTTCTTAATGTTCTTATGTTCTTATCTGCTGCGTATCAGTCTTTATTATTGACATGTTTTGAGGGGAAACAGCACCAGTTGTGCCCTCTAATTGGTGCAAATAACAAATAAACATGGTGTGGTGATGCGTTATCAGAGCTACTGTCTATTGATTTCTTGAAGCGACTTTGAACCTCTTTTTCACTCTGGCTTCCTGATTAAAGGACTCTCGCTCTGTCCCTATCTTCAAAATAAAGTTGTTATCTGGTTCACTTCAGTCTATTGCTTTATCAGTGTCAATAGATTAGCCCTATTGAAAGAAGCTTGTAATATTCCCAGAAGCACCTAGAACACTTCATTGGTACTCAACAATGAGTTCATGTTGTCCCTGTTTTATTAAATTGTATCACTATCAAATAGCATCTTAGACATAGTTAATATTGTTTCCAGGATTAGAGAAATATTCACATTTATTTATTTATACATATTTTTATATATCATTTTTGTTTGTTTTGTATTTTTTGAGGCATTCTGTGAGGTTATTCTTGCACTGTGAATATCTGAAACTGATACCGACACTGATGCAGTCATTTTGATTCATTCATTATTGAATCTGTACCAAGCACAAATTGAGGAGGAGAGAAGAATTAAAAGGGAGCGGTTAAAAACGAGGATTTTTAAAGGCAGGAGATAAATCCTGTTGAATTTTCTGTATTAGATCAAATAAAAAGAAATCCTTGGTAATATATCTATAACAAAACGTTCTTAATACAGCTTAATAAAAAATGATATAGTGATATAGCATGTTGTTACATACAAAAACCTTGCCTGTCCTTCAAGAAACACATCTTTCAGTTATTGTGCTGTGTCAATAGAGATATAATGTATATGTCTACTTCCTTCTGGAGAGTTGCTCTGTATGTACGCTTTTATGTTGGTGGAGTTTATAACATCCAAACAGCTTCTCTTCCAGACTGGAGCCGGCCGTTTACTGTCACTGTCTGCAGTCTGTTGACTCTTCCTATACTTCTCCACTCTCACCAGACGTGTGTGTGTGTGTGTGTGTGTGTGTGAGGGAGAGAGCGTTTATGTGCTTGTAGTGTTTGTATGTGTACATCTGCTTGTCTACGGGAACATGTGCATGTGGGTAGGGCGAGGTTCGTTTGTGTGTGAGAGAGGACTGGATATGTGCATTTTCCCTCAGACGACTGGACTGTCATCAGCTTATGGTATGATGGCTGTCGTGACCTTTCAAAGAGCGCCGGTTGGGAGCATAAAAATTAGCTGATTGTCAGCAGAGCAAGGCAGCAGATCCTCCGTGCGAGCAGATGCCTGCGATAAGATAATGATAAGGCCGCTATCTGGCTTCCACATCGATAAGTTGACCACGACATATCACAGTCGCCATCTAGCATGTGTCCTCTGTGGCCGATGGGCCGACGCTGATGACAGAACAGCTAACAGGTCCATTAGGGCAATGAGGCCTGCAGGCAAAGTGAGTGGTGGACAAAGAGGGTTCAGAATATGAACAGTACCTGTTTAACTGCTCTGGGATGTAGCTGAAGCTATATAATATTGATTGTGATGCGATAAGGACAGGTTGTTATATCAATAAACAGTCCCTCCCTAATCCTGTGCATGTCAATGACAATGTTGACATGACAACCAACAGTTTTTCCTTTTTGCTGTGCACTTTTACTTCCATCCGTCATTTATTATTCTAAAATCCATCTTTTATATAAACTGCAAGTTCAAAATGAGTCTTCCGCTGCGCTGTTTACGTTATGGATCTGTGTAAATATGTACTGCCGCTCCATATTGTATGGTCTCCTTATCCTTCGCCCATCCCTGCTGTGCCATCACCGACACTCACAGTGGCAGCCCAGTACAAAGGTGAATTGTTTATTGGTGCCATTCTCCATCTTTTGGAAGCCACAGGCTGCTTCATAATGAAGGCATTACATACATATTTTTTAATCTATCCGAGTGTCCTGATAGCTGGCTACCAACCTTGTCTGGAAATCTCTTATTGACTGTTGAGATAAGGAGAAGAGTGCTGTGGGGCTCAAAGGGTATTAGAAGGAGAGCTCACTGACTGTCACTCAGAAGACTCCCCGCTGCCTCATTTACTGTATTAAACACACTAGTTAACCGATACATTGTGTACAAAATGATTTGAATCATACATACACCTTTTGTCACTTTGATTATCAGTGTTAAGGGAAGTATACAGAACCTTTACTTCATTACTTAGGTACAATTGCTAAAACCAATCTATAGAAATACTCTGTTACAAGTAAAAAGTCCTGCTTTGAATTTGGAACCTGGGCGTTTTTGCATGAAAAACGATTTAAACGTATAGTTGCCAATACATTTTCTGCTGTTTCAGCTGCTCTTGTATTTTCTGATTTTCTTAATTTGTAAAGTAACTATTAAGTGAAGCTGTCAGATAAGTGTAGTGAAGTAAAAAGAAAAATGTTTCTCTCTGAAATGTAGCAGAGTAGAAGTATTAAGTGGCGTGAAAAGAAAAGGCTCGAGTGAAGTACTAGAAACTCAAATGTGTACTTAAGTACAGCACTTGAGTAAATGCACTTAGTTACATTCCACCACTGGTGATTGTAATGTTTTGCAGCTATTAAGCCCTTGTTTAACCTGATGTTTGATTCAAGACTGATGTCTTTCTGACCTTTTCTTCCTTGGCAGTTGGCACATGTGGTCTAGGTGCAGCCGGTATGACACAACATGTTACTAAGTGCCCACCATTATCTTAACAACAGCCATGCCAGCAGCTCTGCAAGGGTGTACTTGGGCACAGTGGCCCTTTAAAGTTAGCATGCTAACATGCTCAAAGTGGCAATGCCGACATGTTTAGCAGATAATAATTACCATGTTCATAACAAAAAACGTGACCTGATGATGGTGCTAGATGGATGGAACTGTGCCAAATTTCATGGCAATCCATCCAGTAGTAGTAGAGACATTTCACTGAAAAGCACACATATGAACCTCACGGTGGTGCTAGAGAAAAAGTCATGGCATCACCAAAGTCAATAGGATTCATCCCCTGGGCACCATGAATATCTGTACCAGATTTCATGGCAATCCGTCCAATAGTTGTTGAGATATTTCAAGTGGGGGACAGACGAACAGACCGACTCATGCTATCCCAAAAAGGACACATTGAAAATTAAATCTTTTCTGAAGTAGCCCTAAATCAACATTTGAAGGACAGACAAAATAAAACACATCAATTCAGAGACACATATGCTCCTCTAGGAATGATAGTGATGGAATACAGATGCTGATTTTACAGTATTTTCATGTTGCCATTACAGGAGCCACCTTCACTTGTGGTAGCATGGAGCGAGCACTTAAATCATTTTTAAAAGCCACCATTTAACTTTTTTACAGGGTGAGGCTTGAGCCCGGCTCGCGCCCGCCCAGCTAACAACCTCAGTCGCTCAGTTGTCGCAGAGTGTCAGTTCACCCTGAGCCGTCGTTGAGCCTCTGTTTGTGTTCTGGCTAGACATCGTCTATAATGAGCGCTGATTAGTTAACTTGTTTAAATGCCTCTGCTATTTCAGTCTCCGCCACTCAGCCATCCATCCATCCAGGCTCAGCCCCGCTGCCCCCACCCACCCTCCCACATGGGTGACATTCTTCCGAGGTGTCTGAGCCAGAGTTAGAGGCTACTACTGGGCCAAAGGGGGCAGCCATGGAGTTCAAGTTCGACTTCATGTAACGTGTATTTTATATAGCAAATGTGTTTCACTAATGGTCAGTTTGTCTCTTCTTCCTGTCGTCCCACTTTCTTCTCATTCTCTTTCTATTCTAAGACTCTTCAGATGTGAAGAGGTGGTGTTGGGGCTCTACGGACACCATGCTGCCTCCTGAAGCCACCTCCACCAACTGGGCCTCACCCTCGGCCTGTTATTCTTTCCACTGGGGAGGTGAATAAATGTTAGGAGGGCAGGGAGGAGGGCCTGTTCTGGCCTCTTCAGCCTGAGTCTGTGATGTTGAGTGGTGTTTATTTGTCAATGCTCACCCCGTCTTTCCCTTCCACCCGGGGGAACCAAAAATGTTAGCGACAGAGCGGGCAGAGATTGGTCGTCTCAGGTCCTCGAGATGAATATCTATTTTTGAAATGAGTGAACTGCTGTTCACCCAGAACTTGAGAAACGGGTCATGTGCAGGCTGTCTGGTTGTGACCCTCCAGCAGACTTTTTAAACACAGCACCAGCCTGCAGATGCCTCTCTAGCTTGTGTATGTGCAATAGCATGTCCAATATCCACTGACAAGAGCGCTAAATCTGATGAATCCAATACGCAGCAATCTGAGGTCAAGTTTTCAGTATTACAAGTAGCAGGGAACCTTATCTTCTTGGTCTCTCCCAGGTCTCGCTGTAGTGTTTTACTTGTCTTTTGAGCAGGGCAAGTTTCTTAACTGAGTATGTGTGTGCACTTGTGTTTGAGCGCTTGCCTACGAGCGTGTTCTCCGACACACGGTGCTCTGCAGTGACTGCTGTAGCCGTGGTGTTTGTGCGCTAAATAAATAGGTTTTTATCTGATGGATGGAGGTACGTGTTAGCTGGTGCAGCGATGTGGAGGGTGGAGGGGGGCTGCCGCCTCCAGAGAGGCTTTAAGCAGGCCAAAGATAAAGACTCAGAAGTGATGGGCTCTCTGTGATGCCCTTATGTGGGAGGAAATTTAATGGAAGTGGCTACATTGGTAGCAGATGGAGCGGTTTCCTGGATCTCAGTCACGGTAGAAATATTAGACTGCCCTACACACACACGCACACGCTCAAACACGCACACACCCCACCCCTTAAAATTTGGTCACCAGATTTACAGTACGATAGAGACGGAGGGTCGAACAGGGAAGTGTTTATTTGCCTGGGACCTCAGGCACCAAGGGTTCATATTTTTCTGCACTTTCTTCTGTCTTCTCCTTGTCTCTTTCTCTGTTTCGTTTCGTACCCGTGTGTGTGTGTGTGTGTGTGTGTGTGTGTGTCATGCCTTCCTGTCTTCTCTATTTTTCTTTTTGGCAGCCTGTTTTCAGGTTCCCACAAAACCCCCCAGTGGATCCTATGGACGCTGGAGCTGCAGGCTGACAAATTTGGTGACATGTTGAAGAAAGGTTCTGGTGAAGAATAGGTTGCTGTGTGTGTGTGTGTGTGTGTGTGTGTGTGTGTGCGTGTGCGTGTGCAGATGTCTGAGCATCAGGACCATGAGTGTGCATCTGCATGGAGTGTGTGCCTGTGGATGAGAGTAAGAGAGAGCTGTAATTTGTCTTTTGTGTGCTGGTGTGGGAGGATGTGTATGGATATGTGAGTGGGGGCTGGCTGTGTGTGGGCAGTTCAGCTGAGGGTTGAGTGGTTGAGTGAGATGACAGCCACTTTTAGGGCCTGTTGATTGCATCATCAATCACATTTATTGATGAGGTGTTTGGCGGACATGCCTCTGAGTCCCTGTTGCAACAACCTGACACATCCTACACAACAACAGCTAACTGAGCAGCGAACATCTGTCAACTTGTGATGTATTTGGCCACATAAGAACAACTGATACCACACTGAGATATCCGTTACCCCCGCCCCCCCGCCCCACAATTAACTCTGAGACTTCGAGTTGACGAGTGATCGCAGCACAGCTTACCCTGTCCAACGCCAGGAGCTGAAAGTAAAGTCAATGTTGTCATTTGGAAAAAAGTTTTTTTTTAATGAAATCACATGCAAATGTGGTGTGCTGAAGGCAAAAACCATGGGGTTTGTGTAAGTCACGGTAGTGATAAGCATGGCGCAGCCCCCCCCCCCCTGCTGTATTGCCTTTGTTTATACTGTGGGAACAGCCAACAGGATCCAGCACTGAGTATTTGCTGATGAGGACGATTAAGCTGAAGAAATGAATGGTGGTGTTTTTGATGAATATGAAATAAAGGAACAAACCCAAACAAAGGCCGAACAGGGAAGCTGATTCGGTCCGACAGTTTGTGTGGTGTTTTGTTGACATTTGACGTTCTTTGCCCCAATCTGGAATGTGAATTCCACTGTGTTCAGCAGAGAAATGCACTTCAGCCCCAGTTGATTTTGGCTAATTAAGCCAGACTCCTGAATGTTTTGATGTAAGTCAGTGATTAGAGGGCTTTGAGAGGGTTTTGAAATGAAAGCCAAACAGTTGTGCCCCTGTTCCCTCTGTAGTTATGTGCAGACTTTGGGCTTTCGTTTTAGCAAAGGTGTATTTGATGGGTAACTTGCAGAACTTTGTGCGCTGAAGTTCAGCATGTCCATCAGAGACTCATGAATCTCTCCTCTGAAAATGGATTATCTTGTAGTTTGTGTTATATTCTTGTGTGTTCACTGCAGCCTACATTTGTCTCTCAACAGAAGTGAGTCAGACTCAGTTTATTCTTCATCGGTTGGAATGATACAAGACCCTTAGTTGAAGTCACAAGCAGGACCAGAACATTCACCACATTTTTGGGAATGAAAGCAATTTTGCACTTGCTCGGACTGAAAAACACCTGCCATTTGGGTAGAAAACTTCCATCTATGGTCAAATGGTCCGACCCGGGTTGGTGTTGTGATATATAGCACACACTTAGAGCAATTTCTTATCACATTTTTAAGGTGGGCCTCCATTTTATAGACTGCTGCTTTCAGGCATTTGACCTACAGCCATCCCGCTTGTTATCTCTCTTTCTCCCTCCTGCTCTCTTGTTCTTCCTCACTCCCTTACCTGACTATTCACTCCTTTCTCCTCCCCCCTCACCAACCCCCTACCCCTCTCATTCCTTCTCCTTCTTCACTGCTGGGAATGCCAAACGTGTAACCCTGTTGATGACCTCTTGGGGAGGTCATAAATTTAGTGATGAGAGATAGTGTGAGCTACACAGATAGAGAAATGAAAGGAAGGTAGGCTGGTGATCCATCAAAGCATTTCTATTGTAAACACTTCAAACTCCCAACACCATTAAAAACGACTTAACTGAAGAAATCTAATACGGCGATGAATTAATTTAAATGAAAGCTGACACATTAGTGGTTGTGATTTTTCTCCCTGTGCATAACAGATTCTAATATCTAATAATGTGATTACAACTTTGAATTGAATCCTGTATTAATAGACTTGTGTATTAATATACCAAATTAAAAAAAAGTTGGCAGTGTGTTACCTGTTAATGACTCTAAAGGAAGGGCACCTTCAAACCCTATTAGCTTGCTGATGTCCTCTCCACTGATCCAGACAGATCTATTGCTGAACTCAACAGACGAACTCATTGGGCCGAGCACGTATTATGAATGATCTGACTGCCTGTGCGAGAATGCTGATATCTTTAGACAGTGTGAGAGTCTGAAAATGCAGACGGGCCTGTACGTAACACGGTGGCCGGCCCGCTCCACACCACATTCTAACCTTTCCAGCCCCTATACATCACAACCCAGCGCGATCCCTGTTTGCTCCCAGATAATGCTATCAGAGCTGATAACTACCCCCCCCCCCTCCCCTCGCTTCAACCCCCTGGCATCCCCCACATGCCGGGCCACTGGTTTTCCAGCATCAGCCGGGATTTAGCGGCGTGAAGGAAATAGAGATGCCTGTCCCAACTCATCTGATCCCCATCCATCCCCTAACCCTAAACCCCCATGTCTGCCCGAGCTGGCCAGACCGCAGCACTGACAGACCGCAACATTAAAGCTCATCACCACCACACCCTGACTCAATCAGCCACTGTCGGCCAGCGAGAATCCCCAGGAGCCCCCCCCCCCCCCCCACCCCCACACACACTAGTTCTTGTTTGGATAGGTGCTGATGTCATTCCACACATTTTTTCACAAATTAGGGGGCTGAAATTACGGGGCCGCCTCGCCTCGCTTGGCCTCGCCATGTTGTGCCAGCCTGACGGGAGCTTAATCCCTAATATCAAAGTTTGGCTGTTGTCTCGAGCATTATGGGATACGGTGGCCTCTGTCCGAACCCATCCATCCCCCTCAGCTGGTGTTTTAAATGACAGAAGGTTGAGTTCCAGCAGCAAGGAACCTCCCCTTTTCTACCAAATGATAGAAAAGAGTTTTTGGGAGGGCGAGTTAAGGGCAAGAGAGTCTCAGGCAAGTCCGTTCTGGCTGACTGCTTTTTTTTTTTTTTCGGGGGAGAAGGGTATAATGGTGGGAGATGATAAGATTACCAGGGGTTAGTGGTAGCTGCAGTGGTGGCGGGGGTGAAAAGGAGCAAGGATGGGTAGCAGGGGGGGGTGGGATTTAGAAGCTTGGCGGTCGTCATGGGGGAAACCCCTTGGTTGCCTGGAAACCGGTGGGAAACATTTACAAATATAGCCACCCTGCATTCTAGATCTTACCGCTGTTAGCAGCCTATTTATGTGAATGGTATTCACTGTGGGGAGCACAAACTTCAACCGCATGGATGCAAGACGAAGAGACAGAGGGCAAAGGAGACGTTCCTCTGGCAAAAAAAAAGCGACACTGGACATTTCATTTGGACACATTCTGATTAAACTTTTGGTAACTTTTTAATTCAAGCACAGTGGGAGTGTGGGTTGACCTCTAATGAATAGCATGATAAAGACAAGTTTACAGCACACATGCAAACGCACTTCTCAGGAAGACCAATGACTCTTTGGTCCCCTGAAAGCCCGTAATTGCGGTCATCTTCGATATTGACTTTGTCATTTTTACAGCTCCTCTAGATGGTTCTCATGAACACTCTGCCAAGAGAGCCTCATTGGAGGCAATGCAGTTAATGGTTTCAGACATTTACTCTCTGTGCCCTGCTACAATGTCAATGCCAGAACTGCCTGTGTGTGTTGTGAGCCTGTCTGTGTGTGCGTGTGTGTATGTTGGAAATGGCTGCCTCAGTTATTATCAGGGTAATCCTGAAATTGGAGACAGTATTAGAGTTGGGCATGTCATTCAAGGGCGGGATCCCGCCTGTGTATTGACTACCGTCGCTTCCAATTAGACAAAACATTTCCTCAAAGCCTTGCAGAACGCGGGGACTAACACACTCCTTTTTGGATGTTCACTACAGACAAACAGGCCGTTGCGGTCTAAATGAGATCTTTAGGTAATTCCAAGAATACGGCTTTGTCCTCCCTAACCTCCACGCTCCTCCCTGCTCTCTGCTGTTCCCTCCTTTCTCATCCTCACCTTTGGCCCCGGCTGTTGTTTTCCCATGAATCCTTGTGTAATAGGTGTGGATATTAGACTGGTCGGCCCAGTGTCGGGTGACAGTGCGCTCAGCTTTGGGCTGTATGAGCCTGCAGGCCTGTCACTGCGGCCCCTCTAGACGCTGCTGATGGAGTCATTTGTTTTTGCACATTAATTCAATTCTGTCCCCAGACCAGGGTCGGACACCTGCTTTCCATTGCGGTGGAGAAGTGGGGGTGGGGGGGGGGTTATAGGGCTAGCCGGGCCACCTGCCGATGTTATTACAGTAGAGCGGCACCCAGACGAACACACATATGCACACATCCACACACACACTTTGACAGCCTCGGACAGTTATTCATATTCTTGTCTTCATGTTTCTGATAAATCACACAAAACTATGCCCGAGATGGCCATTTTGTGTGTGTTCATGCTGCACTTGAAAAGAATTACTATTTCACAATTCATTTGAGATATTCATTAAGTTCTGCGTGATGTGTGACTTTTCTAAACAAGCTGTCCAGACTCACACATGTTTGGTTAACCTTTTAATCTTCACACAGCTCTGTGACTCTGTGAAGTGGATGGATTTTACTGTTACGGTCGTCTCACTCAGCACACTGCCAGTTGTAGAAATTCCGTCAGTGATTTCCGCTGGTGGAGGTGAGGAGAGCTCTGGCTCGAACACTGTAACAGTCAGTCTATTGTTAGACCTGCTCACCCATGTGGAGCGTGATGGGCTGTGTGGGCAGGTTCAACCCTACAGTACACTGCCCCCCTGTGCTCAACACGTCCCCGTGCTGGTAAAATATGACTGAAATCAGATCCATGCTCACCTACTGTTCACTGATTCACTGACTGTTTGACAATCGTCACCACTGCAACTTCATATTTCCCCCTGGAGGCACCCACGCGCACACACACACCAAGCGAAACGCGTGTGGATTTGCATCTACCACTGCAAGCGCACAGGCATGCATTTACGCGAGTGTTTGCGTTTATGCGCCTGTGCGCTTGCAGTGGTAGATGCAAATACACACAAAGGTGCACGAGCACACACAGAAGAGAGAAACACACACATGCATAAACACACACACACACACGCAGGAATTACACATTAGCATCTATTAGATATGGATCTGCTCATCACCAGTAACCCGCAGCTAGAAATCCAATAGCCAGTCATGTGATTGAAATCTGGCAGTGCTTAGCAGCCTGGTCCCTAGCTGCCCAGTATGTGTGTGTATGCGTGCGTACTTTTTTTGTGTGTGTGTGTGTGGCGCAGTGGATAGATACGCGTTAAATATTACTTCATATTAAGGCCCCGCGTATGAAATGTCCTCAGGCGAGGCAGGGAAAAAGGTGTGAAATAGAAAGCTGTGTTTTTAATCAGGCCCTCTAGAAGTGTAAAATGAAGACATTTATGGATCAAGTTTGAGGTTAAACATCCCCAGTCGTGATGTGCTGCGTGGATAAAGTATTTCCAGGTTCCTCTATTGTATTTGTATGTATGAGGCAAGGCATGGATTCTTGTATACCTGTTGTATATGCCCGCAATCAACAGATAGTTAGACAGACAAGTAAACTGCGGTAAGCCAAGAGTTATACAGAGTTTTTCCCATTACAAAATACTCCACTATGTAGAGATATTCAGTCCAGACTTTACATTAGGGGGCCCTAGCCCTATAATTAGTAGCATCAGTGAATTGTGTAGTTTCACAGTCAAGGACACTGTAATTGAAATGCATTCAGCCTGCCTGCCTCTCCATTCACTTTGAAGCTCTATATACCTTTCTACTTTGACATAAGGTAAATAGGAAACGAAAAGCTGATGTAACGTGTTGCCTACCCTGCAATCAGCCCACTTACTACTGGGACGGCCCCAATCAATGCCTGCCTGCCGCCCAGATGTAGCCTCTGTCTTAAGCCCCTGCTTGTTTAAGAAAGCCCTGTCCTGGAAGTAGGTTTTGCAAACCAAGGCTTCCCCTGGAAATGACCAATTAGGGGGGTAATGTGGACCTGGTTTCTTCCGTGCCAGTTTGAATCGGTGTGCTGGCGCTATAATGTGATACGATCTGAGAGATACATGGATGGAAGTGGTTTGGAGTAGCATGAAATGGCTCCCCTGCCCTCCCCCCCTTCCTCTTTTCTCCACCCCCACTCCCCTTTCTCTCCCCCTCTCCACCCTCCAGGAGTAAATTGGAGTACATAATTATTGCAATACCATGTGAGCCTAATTGATTACTGCTCCCCCTTGGCCATTGGCAGTGGATTGTGTGTCTGAACAAATCTTTAGTGACCACACATCCAGTTTAGGCCGCGCTGATCGGCCTAGGATGTAATTTCAGTACCTCTGTTTCTTTTTCAAGAACATTCTTCCTTCGGTTTAGATACAACGCAGCCGATGCTTTGAGCTGTTGTCCAAATAAAGTCAAAATGCACAAAATTGAATTGAATCACCCAATTTAAATAACATTTTCAAGGAGAGTACATTACAATACAACACATCCATGAAAGATTCAAAACCAAAAAGGACAGAAGATTGAGTTGCAGATTGAAGAGTCAGTTTAAAAAACTGAAACGATGGTTTCTGTAACAAATCATGTTAGTGAAAATATTCATGGACTGGTTCAACAATTCCGTACAACTACATCATATGTCAAGGTGTACAGTACATCTGCCTTTCTTCAACTTATATGTGGTTACATTGATGTGTGTGTGTGTATACGTGAGGGAAGCCGACCCCCCCACCCCCAAGGGCCCCAGCTCCCGGCCTTGAGCCCAGTGCAGGGGGAATCCGGCTGGTGGCGAAGGCAATGAGGCGAATCTCCCCCCTCCATCTCTCTTACACTTACACACACAGTCATGACACGCACACTGATGCATGCATGATTTCACACACACACAGACACACACACACACACACACACACACACTACACATCAGAGACCTGTGGAGTAGCCTTAGCTGTTTTAATGGGCGGATGAATGCATGGGAGGTGTAGGATTTTATCATCCCCAGAGGTATCATAACAAAGAATTGGGAGTTTTGATGGATTGCTGCAGCTTCCTGTAACCAGCGAAAGGTTTGAATCTGTAGCCTAAAACAGTGACTGCTGTTACCATGACGATGACATCATCAGGCCTGTGCTCTCATCCCTGAAGAAGAGGTGAAAAGAGCTCCACTTTGTGAATCTCATCAACCCAGCTGCATGCAGTCCAGCCAGCATTACCCACTCCATTTCAGACCAGAAGGGCTTTAGCTCATACCAGTTTAGCTCAACTCAGCCGTTTTCAGTCAGGCCTGTTCTTCCCGACTCAGCACATCTCCGGCCAGATTATCTCAGCTCAAGTCAGCTCGGCCCAAAACAAATGTAGTCAGCTTAACCCTTTCACCCAATCAAGAAATACCTGCTCATTAACCCAAGGTTTGGTCATTCAAGTCCAGCTCCATCCTTAAATTAGGTTATTTATCACATTTGGGTTCAGGGTTACAATCTGGAACGTGGCACAGCAAACCCAGCCAACAGCAAAGTTTCTCCCACCACTTGCCTCAACCACAAATTATGTTTACAAGGGCGATCCTCACAACTCGACTGCCTTTTACTGCCTGTCACTCTCAAATAGAACCAGACTCCGAGCAACAGCGAATAGTGTGAGCTGCTGCTCAGTCAGAGTCTTTTCACACCCTGATTGAGTTACCATTTGAAGTCGGATCCAAGCCGCCTAATGTCCTTTAAATGTTTTTTTCCTAAACACAGCAGCAGTAGTCCTCGCCTCGGAGCAACTTCAAACAGCTGTCGGCAGAGCCTTGTTATTGCGCGTAGTCAGCAGAGAAAAGATCCCCCTGCCCGGAGAGGACATTGTGATCGAGGCTCGTGGCTGCTGCAGGAGATGGGAGAGAAACCGAGGGCCAGTGTTGACGTAGCAACACTGAACTAACAAGGGGATGAATACAGGATGCATCCTCTAGTTAGCACAGAGAGTGATGCTCACATCTGACCTGAGCTGTCTGCACTCACATCTGGCTTTAAACCTGTTCTATAAGAAGTTATCGAGGTGAAGAGAAGACAAAGAGAGAAGTAGAGGTCACAAATTGCATTGCTGTGGGAGGATAAGACTAACTTTCAAGCAGTATTTTGTCTGTGAGAAATGAAGTTCATTCAAATGGAGAAGAGACTGAGAATGAGAATGAACTCAGAACGCCAGACAGTGTAGAGTTGGATTAAACAGCACTGAGACAGAGTGGAGAAGCAGTTGTTACTCGGATGAGATGGCGTTGGCGACAGTGGTTAGAGATGATGACTTAGAGGAAAATGGTCCTTGAAGGACTTTGCGAGTCAGCATAGATACGTAGAGGGGAACGGCCATGTTATGAACTTGTTTTGGAACATCCCGCCGTATGGGAGCCCGGGGTCAGGACAGGCAGACACGGTTACATGTAGAGTCATGGAAAAGCCACTGCTGCCTTTCCACGGCCCATTGGACGTATGATGAAGTGATTCTAAATAGCTGCTTTATTCCTGTGGAAGTCATCATCTTGTTCTGGACAGATGGGTGCTCATAGCAGCTCAGACAGCGGAGGCACAACTGGGAGGCATGGTCATTACTTGCTCATGGTTCAACAATGTGTGCTTGGGGTTGGTTACATGGACTTTTCAGTTGCAATTTTACTCTTCACCACTAGATGGGAGTGTTGCATCAGCTGTTCCCCTAAGTCCCCCCCTAAGCCCCCCCCCCCCCAGAATTTGAGGTGGAGTGAGTTAAGTACCCTTACGAATTGACTGTGATTGGCTTCTCTGGCTGTGTTGTCCTAGCGCAAGGTGTCTTTGCAGCACATTGTGACGAGGGTGTTGTGACTGAAGCCGCCATACCACAGGAGAACAAATAAAGAAAAAAGAAGAGGGAAAAGCTGAAAAAAGTGAGAGTGGAAAAAGCAGGGATGTGTGAGTAGGAGAAAAAGCAGGGCAGAGAAGGTGGGCTACAATTAGTAAATGGTCACAAGGGACATAGAAAAGCGCCATGAGAAGGCACAAGGGTTGGAAACATATAACCTTCAAATCACATTATTTCTCTTTTGTTTGTGTCTCTGTGCCCAAAGCTGCTGACACTGTTAGTCTTTCCTGACAGCAACATGTTAGGAGTTCCTATTAAATGTTAAATGTGAAGTAGAGCGTGTTTGTTTGCACAAGGTGTAAATGACCCATTTAGGCAATCAGTGTATCCTCATAAGTATTGGATAACTGCGAACATGATTACTTCACCCACCACCTCTCATTTAAGAAAACAAAAGTTACCTCATTTTTCAAAAATGCCACCCACATCCGCGCTGTCAAGTGCGCTGGCCCACATGATGAAACTGTATAGTTCTGAGCACAATGCCTTAATTGTCCTCTTTGATTGGGGAAAGAACGAATGTTGCATGATGAGAGACAACATGACAAGCAATGGAAGATGTTCTTTTACATTTGAAAGACTTGCGTGAAAGCCTCGGTTGTGCCAAAGCTTGTTAGAAAGAACTGGAAGTCTTATTTATCCAGCAGAGCTCTAGTCTCTGATAAGAAGGTGCCCTCTGGACAGCAGCTTTATCGCTTTGTGAGAAATAGACAGTGACAAACTGCTGGGGGTTGACAGTGTGATTGGGTTTTGTTCAGTATTGTGCTGCCTTCTCCCTCTCAGCCACTTTTACAGGGAAACAAAGATGTTTTCCCCTTTCCCACCTACTATCTTGTTTGCTTTTGTAGTTTCCAAAAGCACAATTGATTGTTTTTATTTTGTAGTTTTTAACTGCACAATAGCTTTTCAGGTGGGTTGATCGAGGTCAAGAGAGACAGATTACACTATAGACAGAACCTGTACGCATGGCGGTCCTCTCCTTGTATCTATGCAGCCAAACAAAAATTAATCATATGAATATAGATTTAGGAAAAGTAACTTTTCCGACTCTGTAATGGACAAGAACTTCCACAGGGAAGTTAGCCTCTGTGGCAACCAGTGAGAACGCCTCCTGTTAACTGATGAACCATGTGGAGGAGTATGATGCCAAGTGGGATAGACATATTAATCATCGCAGGCTCTCCCCCCCATCTGATTTTTTTGGCTTGCGTCGTGCTATCATTTTGATTGCATCCTCTGTGTGTATTGCACATCTTTGGAAAGGGTGCCATTAAACACTGATTGCAATGAAACAAGACTACAAGGCTGCAGCCATGATAGTGGCTCTGTTAGGCTGTACTAAGGTACAGCGGTGCTTTGAGCTAAATGTTAATGTCAGCATGCTTGCAGCAAAATGTTTTCTAATATTAAGTGTTGCATAAACTGCAATCCAACTTTATTTACACAACACATTTCATACAGAGGACAAATTCAAAGTAGTAAACTCACTGACAAAGCAGGGGGATGTCACTTTGTGTAATATTTATAATGCACACCATTGACATTAGATCTGGCAATACAAGTGCGAAATGAAATTATATTGGTGGGATGTCCTGGTGATTATTTCGCAGACAAACCTAGTAACCCCCGTCCCTTAAAAATAAAGAACAAAAAACAATGAGCCGGCTCTCAGAAAGTAACTGAGCCATAAGATCTGGCTCCCTTCAAAGAGCTGTGACGTCAAATCACTAATGGATTCATTTTGCAGGAATTTGGTCCATAAAGCAAAGCATTGGACAATACAATTTTTGACCAAATGATAGCGCTATGAAAGTTAAAGGATCACCAAAGTTATTACAATTCATCCTGAGGGGGAGATGAATGTGTGTACCACATTTCATGCTAATCTACTGTATATCCCATAGATGTCGAGACATTTCACTCAAAACCACAAATGTCAATGCCACGGTGTTGCTAGAGGGAAAGTCAGGGAATCAACCAGGTCTTTAGGATACATGCTTTAACCTGCTGGTGGTGCTATAAGAAAGGTTAGGGGATCACCAAAGTCATTAGGATTCATCCTCTTGGCATCAAGGATATCATTAAACATTTTCAAGGGAATCCATCCAATAGTTGTTGAGATATTTCAGTCTGGCCCAAAGTGGTGGACCGACTGACAGACCTTCATTGCCGGATAGAGCCATGTCGCTAGCGGGGCTAAAAACAACAGGGCATCACTTAACAAGTATGAAGAAGACTATCCTGCATTTCATCATAAGTCCACTTTTGCTAAAAATAGTCTTTGAAAGACAATGAATCATTCATTAGTAACATCACGGGAGACCAACGTACCTGTTGTGTTCCACAGTCACTTCAGTCAAGTCAGGTACATCTGCCTTGCACATGTCAGCCTGAATCTGCCCGGTCCTTCTCTGTGTCCATCCTTGGGGAGATCTAGGATCTGGGGCCCATTGCATCCAGGTGAGGGACTCTCAGACCTTCATAAGCATCCCAGGACCTGTTAAAGCCACTGAGCTCTGCACTGCGCTGACACACACTAAAGGCTCTGAATGGATTACCAGCTGGACTGTTTACAGTTTTTCACACACAGGCGGCCATGAGAATAAAGATTCTGTTTTTATGGCAGATAGTTTGGGTTATGGCAGAGCTGTTTAATTTGTCTTGTATTTCTTTGGTTTATTTCATGTTTCTCTGTTCATGTTCCAACAACGTGAAGTGCATTTTTAAAGTGGTTTGCTAGTTAGGGGAGGTGAAGGTTTATTTGGGGAGAGTAAAATTAGATTGCACCCAACTGAGAGAATTATTACTGTCAGTGGCCATGCTGCTGAGCGTGCCGCAAATACAAACAATATTCAGTTTAGGATTTTTACCACTGATTCCCTAAATTGTCTTTACAGCCGGCCCTGAGGAGATGTTAGTGTGAGTGTATTTTATGCTGAATGAGACAGCAATCAGTGGATTCGCGCCTTTTGTGCAAGTGAACAAGTCTGTATGTGTTTATACATGCGCGGCGTCTTACACTGCAAATGTGCGTGAACACAGGTGTGTGTTCGTTTGTGCTCAGGCTGAAGCATTATCTGCTCTGCCGTGCCTCTGCCCCGTTGGGTCTGAGTCACCGTTTGAGGAGTTTGTGCCGAACGTCTGAGGAAATAATGGTGATGTTCCTCCGAGAGCGAACTAACACCTTCTGTCCGGAGCTGATCTACAGCCTCTGGCAACTCCCTCGCCGCCGAGCCGCCACCATTACACAGCAATCAACAGAGCTTTACCTCAAAGTCATGTTACCTCCATCAGGTCGGCAAGAGCCCAGGAATGGGACTCGCAGAAACAGATGGACGGATAGATGGTTGGGGAAGGGGGAAAGAGAGAGGATGGGGCACAGATCTGGCAAGCCTTTGGCGAATGCCTCTGACACTGTGTGTGCACACAGAAATAAATAGATGTGCACCTTTTCCTCACAGAAATACAAACACAGTCTAGCTTGCGTATTGCACGGTCGTACCATTCCTTAGAAGAACAAAGGGTTAAAACAGTTAAAAATAGTAAGCACACACACGCACCGTCTCTTATCAGACAAAGTATGATGTCAAAAAAAAGTGCCAAATGGGCTTGGGGACAAGCACTTTATGAGTTTCTCTCCAGCACTGATATAAAAGCCAAGGTCAGAAGCATTCTGGATGATGTGCCTTGCCAGAACAGAAAGCTGCGTAGAAACAAACAACAGCTATAGAGGTGTGAGGCTTAGGGAACGATCAATCATGCACTCGGAGCTAACGAGGACTCCGTCTTGGGATATTGAACATTTTCAACGCATTTCTTTTTGCAATTTGTGCAGTTGAAGGCACAAAAACAACTCCTCATGAAGATTTCATTTTTGGTTTGTTATCTAAACCCCCCCACCTTAGATAACTAGAGAACTTAGATGATCATGGATAAGGGGTAGTAACTGTGACTTTAGCTTTTTACTTGTGTGAGAACAAGGAGCCCTCCCTGTTGTGTATGTACTCAAGTGTAATACAACCTAAATAACGGCTGTCATGGTCTGGAAGATTCTTAGAAAGTGTGACATTCAAGTCCATTTTTCTTTCTCAGTCACACACAGAGAGGCCGGGTGAAAACCCTGCATGTGTCACCAAAATGTCAGCTTTCCAGGAAAAGAAATAGCTTTGTTTTAAGCTTGACAACCATTCTTTTTTGAGTTTATATAATGAGGTTTGCAGGCTGTTCACAGGCCCAGGGGGTTGTAACATTTCTCAGCCTGTACAAGAACAAAAGATAGGACTTTTTACCTGACAGCCTTGAACAGATAACTCTATGCGCTTCATTGCCACGGGGGAAAGGGGGACACATCCGCCCCAATGTATGAAAGAGGGAAAGATGCGGGTTCGAGGTGAGCACCACGACACTGAATCACTCAAACAACAACACTGTCGGTAGCTTGTCACGAGAAAAACTCCAAACCATTTCCAAACCTTTAAAGGAAGGCCAAGGCTCAAAATAAGTGTGGATGTCTTTAATACAAGAGTGAGTACTTTTTGCATTTTTTTGTGCTTCACATAAAAAGTATATCAATATCTATTGGTCCTTAATACTTACATTATTGTAATGATTTTGGACTTGCTATAACAACCAAAGGTCTGTTACTTCACTGTCACACACAGTGTGGGAACTTTGAGAGTGCTGCTAATACACAACCATGGAAGAAAATATTATGGTATTTCAATTTCAACATAAAGTATTCAGTAGTGATGAAATGTAAAAATGTGGTATTCGCTGATATATTTCCAGTTATTATGGCAATGATTTGAATCCATACACAACCGGATGCATTATCCACCCCCCCCGCCCTTGGCTTGAACACACACACAGAAACACACCGACTTCCCTTATCACTTCGATCAACAGTCTTCCCTTAAAGTCCCACAGGAGGTGTTGTGGCGAGTGAGACTAAAAGTTTCTGACTGGAAGAAAACAAAGACTCCAGACAAATCAAGTCAAATAAAAAGACGTAAGGAATAGAGGAGAGAGGAGAAGTGTAGTTCAGGGAGGTAGAGGAGGCACGACAAGAGGAAGCAATGGAGAGGGATCATGAGAGGGGAGGCGCGCGGGAGTCAGGGAGAGAATGAGTGGAGGATCTGGAGATATAGATATCGAGAGAGGCATCTGAGGTGAAGAATGGGACATAAAGTAGGCCAGGGTGGTGCAGGGATTAAGGTAGAACCAGGTGAGTCACTACATCCCTCCTCTGACCTCCTCTGCTAAAAAAGGTACGCTGTTACTGGTACAGCAACCAGCTCACTGCAGACCAACTTGTTTCACGCAAACAAGCGCAACTAGACTAAAATGTAAAATCAACTAAAATCAGGTCAAAGTGTAGGTGGGATGTGGGAGGGGGAGTAGGAGACTGTATTACATACTGTATATTCCCTTGAATAAATCTGAAACTGCTCCTTGAATGATATCTCAGTCATGCTCTGGGGCGCTCTGAGGCCATTTTATAATTGGACGGATAAAAATAAGCCAAACAGCTATTTTCACCGACCCGGAGGTATTAACAGTCTTAATTTTCCCTCAGGAACATTCAGTCTTCTCTCACGTTTAAGACACAACGGCTATCTACTTGGTGAGGTTCTCTTGTGTGTTTGGAGCTACTTAAATTCCTTGCAGCATGGAAATAACAAGATGCTGGGAACCGTCCACAGGTACTTGGCCTATTGCTGCAGATCTGCACACATCCCAATCTTATCTTGAGTTCTGTATTTGGTAAAGATCCGAGGATGGAACACGTTATAGGAGACAGCGTGCCCATCTTTCTGTCCATCTTATCTCATCAGAGCAGCTGTATTCAGAGATGGTTGAACCAGTACGTGGAACTGACAATCAAAAGCCAAATTCAGATTTGTTTTAATCAGACCTTTTGTCCCATTGTAATTGTTTAGTCAAACAGGAGCTGAACCTCTCAACCCCGTCTGCATGTTTTGTACTTGATAACGATTCATTAATATGTGAATCACTTTCAGGATAAGCAAGTATTTGCATATGTAGTTAAGCCAAATTGTAGTCTCTGCCAAATGTGTGCTGCTGTAGCTGAACCTGCACTCTATAAGGCACTTTATTATCAATAATATTACACAATCGATTAGATCGATTAGTCAGGTTGATTTCATGGTGACAAACGCTTCAGGTATCCTAATGCCTCTTTAGACTCATTCAAACCACCGCAGACTGTCTGAAAACCTAACTGAAAGCCCTTCGATATCCTTTTAGGTCGGAAAAACATCCACTGAGAATTGATCGAGGCCAACAGCGGCAATCTGGGTGAGCGAAGCAGTCATTGTACTTAACTGAGCTGGCAGTGTTGTTCACACAACCTTCCTTATCATTATTTAGCACATGGCACTGCCTTAAATGCAAAGCAAGGCAAATGGCCCCACATGCTCAAATGCCATCAAAGAGCTGGTAGGCAATTTTCTCTGAGGCTGAGTTGTAGTACTAATACTCGGCAGTGATACCGTGCTCCAGTTTGACACAGTTTGGCATTAAACCTGAAAGGAAGCTAGTAGACAAAGTGCTTAAAGTCATGGGAGGGGCCAGAAAGAAGATGAATCCATCAGTACCATCACCTGTGAGGTGTTGGTGTGTTTTTTTGTCTTTTGTTATGTGCTCCTTTTTTTGCTCTAGGTTTTGCTTAGAAGATAAAAGAATTTGTAATATTTAAATCTAAAAACAAAGCTTGCTCTAAATTGTAATTCTGCATTTGTGTGGTCATAGTTCAGTATGTTTCGGACAGCTAAGGTAAAAGAGTCCCCGAAGCCAATTGAGCAAATACGATGCTCTGCAAACATTCCTACTGACAAAAGTTTGCACAAGCAGGAGACCATTAAGAAAGTCTGGAGGGGATGCGTATTCATCATCCTCTTTCTAACATAAGCGCATCAATAAATCAGTTGCTGTTGTGTTTTCATTAACCTCCCATTGAATGTCTCTTGAATGATTGATCTACACATTCACAAAGGTGAGCTGCTGACACACACGAGTTACTTTGTAGAGCCTGTAAATCATATTTCATAGTACGAGTACTTTAGAATTGTGGAGGTTACACAAATGCATGTCACAGGTTTTCACAACCCTTTAATGAATCCTGTTTTTCACGTGTTGAAATTTAGTATAGAGGAATCGCAGTCATATGTCTGTCTAAGTGGCTTGATACCTGGAACAATCTCCCTCGTCTCTTGTGTCCTGAATGCTCCTGTTGTTTTGTAGTGAGTGGGCAGCGTGCAGCAGGGAGTGTGTGTGGGTTTTGGTGGGCAGTAGTTCTGTTGACGCTACTGTACATGTAGGCAGACAGGAGGCTTAATAACACGACCTCCAGCATTGCTTTTGTTTTGCATGATTGCCTCTCATCATGATCTGTTCACGTTGATACTGCTTTGGGAGAATTTATCAAGACTGCGCTGCATTAAAATGCCATCGCACACGGATAAAAACTTAGGCAGTATCAGAACATTCAGTTTGATGTTTTATCCTTTATGTGTGATTACCCAGCATACAGTGCTTTGAACAACATGATACTAGGCAGCATTTATTCTAAGATTTGAATAATTTTACGTCATTAAATCCATAAAAGGAAAATCCTCTGAGTGAAAGAGGGGGAACTCAGGTTAATATGAGGGCACAGCCAGTTAGCTTAGCTTAGCATAAAGACTGGAAACAGGGGGAAACAGCTAGCCTGGCTTTGTCCGAAGGTAACAAACTTTGCAGTGGCGTCCTGCAGTCTCTGTTGGTTGCCTGGCAACCTCATGGTGATCATGGTCATGGAGTTTTTATTTGAGACTGTGAGGTGTGTGTGTGTGTGTGTATTGTTTGAGTCTGTTGCCTGCTTTCCTTTGTATCCCTGCTCCCCACTGACAAAAAGGTCCACCTCTGCTGTGACGGCCTTCAGTCATGCCCTCCATTTTGTGTGTGTTTGCAATAAATAGATAGAGAGGGTGAGTGGAGGAAAGCGTTCAAGCTGTTTCATGATATTGGTTGGACAGGTCACACGGCCTCAGTGGTGAATGTTGAAGAACACAGTGGAGTGGTGAAAAATATTCATCACCCTAACCAGGGGTTAAAACTCCAAGTGACTTGTGGGTCTGTGAGTTAGGGGGAGGAAAAGCAACCCGCACCTTTCTTCGGCCCTATTTGAGGTTGAATTTGCGCAGCTGACATTGAATTCAGTACAGCCTAAATCCAATTTCCGCCGCTTTATGTGAACATTTAGCAGAGCAGAGACGTTAGCCGCAGCAGTGAGTCATTAATCACCCACCTGATGCTATTGAAAGTATTCTTTGAAATAAACCCCATAAATTGTAAAAGACAGTTACGGATCCTTTGATCTACTCGGACGTTTCCACGGCAACAGAGAGACAAAGAGCCATGCATTTCATTTATTTTAATTATACAGTATCTATATTTTAATAGAATGTTTTAATTGTGTGTGGACACCAATCAGGAATCTAATTAAACATCAAAGCCAATGGTAATGAATTCATGTTCAACAGGGTAGCCCCCTCTGCTCCAGTGGAGACATGCAGGTACAGTAGAGATGTATGGAGACAGAGTGGCTCATTCCATTTTACCCTGTGTGCCCGTGTGTGTCTATCTGCATATGTATGTATGTGTGTACTTGTACTTGACAAAATAAGTACAATCCTCAGAGGACATGTTTCTCAGGTTTGTTACTTTTGGGACAACTTTAGGATCTTGGGTTTGAATTAAAGGGTTAAAGGGTGAGATTTCTCTTGCTATCCTGATAAAATGGGTTAGGTGGTGAGTGGATTTTTTTTTGTGGTACTAACAGCGTTGAAAAAACTTTTTCCCAGACACTGTGTCTCCATCACTCTAGTATACAAAACACACTGTAAATGGTGCATCTGTGATGCAAATTGTGCATGGAATTCTGATGTGCTACACACCCATCCACCACCCCGACCTCTCTGCCTCGCTACACGTAGGACACACTACTGCGTGAACGCTGACAGTGAATGTAAATCTTGGAGGTACAGAATCATCAAAAATTGATGTAATTCCTCGTGATACTGGCTTGTTCATTTGCACTATTTCTTAGAGTAAGAAAGTAGAAAGTATTTAATATTTTAGATGCTGCTGTTCAGTTTTTTTCAATGTAATTTTTCATTGCTTTTAGTGCCACAAACACAATTCCAATCTCCTCTGTTGTATTTGGGTTTTTGTGTAATTTGAGGCAACTGACCCCTAAACCCCTAAACAAATACTGTTACATGAGGTGGCCCATATGCATGATTACCTATGGTTGGTTAAGATTCATATCTCCATTCTTCATAATAGACGGGTTTGAAGCAGACCTCAGTACATGTCCGACAGAAATCTCTCTTCATCTTTTTATTATCTCTCCCAATGGCTGAGTTTGTCTTCGGTGCTAAAGCTCTTCGTCTACCAGGATGAATCTGTAGTCTGATCAGTGAAAGCACACCACAAATGAGGAGACAATCAGGGTCATTCCCCTCAACATATTCTTCTCTTCTTCGTAGCTGAGCTTTCACGGTGGATTTCACAAAATTGTGACTGGGCAGTCACAGGCTTTGGCAGCCAAATGGAACAAATTAAAATAACAAGAGCATGTGTGACTTCTCTAAGCGTGCTTTGGTTGAAAGGCTATCGATTACTTGGCAAATGAGGAGGAACAGCGTGTCCATGTGTACTGTATGTGTGCAGGAGCATCTCAGACTCTGGACTGTAGTACTGCCAGATTATTGGTTTCTTTTTAAAGGATGTCCTTAATCCTCTCCTCTCCTCTCTTCAGCAGGTCACTCATTTTCACACCAGCTCCGGTGAGTTCAGAGGACTAGCACCGAGGGCTCTCACCCTGGATCTCTTCATTATCTTGGGCCTGTTGTCAAGCACACACTATCATTCCTTCCAGCCCACGTAGAGCCTCACACACCTCTCACAAGCTAATTACCAGGACTATCATCTCATCTTCAAGAGAGAGCGCAGAGAGACGATGAAGGAGAAGAAGAGGGCTAGACAGAGAACCAGGGGAGCTTGTCAGAGTCGAGAAAATGAGTGAAAAGGTAGTTTGAGAAGTGAGGGAGGGTGTGAGGACGAGGACTGGGATGTGCAGTAATTCAGACAAAGGAATTCTGTGAAAGGCGCTGTAAATGAAAGGGAATGTCAGCCACAAAAGACAGTTCGTGAGGCGGCTGACAATTGATGCTGTAATTTATTTGCTGTGCCACCCACCATCCTATGTGCTTGGGTGTTTCAAGATACTGTGGCTGTACTGTACCTCTCTGATTTACTCCACAGAGACACACACACACGTCTTCCCACAGAATTTGTGACGGCACATTACATCTTTTCATGCCAAACTTATTGTCACAAAGAGCGCATTCTCAATCAGTGGGCAAGGTAGCCATCATGGCTAACCAAGGCTATGGAGGGGGGGGTCATTGCTGAGAGCAGCACACGAATAGTGACTCCCATCTGTGAGCGCCTGAATGAAGACAGATTAATAGAAGAGAGCAAACATTATCTGTTCATCCTGTGTGAAGTTAGAATTGAATGAATTAAGTGATGCATGCGGCTGGGGCGCTATTGTGTAAGAGACTTTGCGGAGCTAGTGTGGGAGGTTAAACAAAAGCCTTGCTCAGATTTAACCTCGAACAAAAATAATACATCTTATGGTATCTTTGTCTTATGGGTGGAAATGCTGATGCATCCGAGACTGGAGGTGAAGTACGACTGTGCTGTAATCTCAGTTGAGAGCATATGCAGAACGTATGAGCGTGGGCATGTCATTCTAGTGCATACCTCTCATATATATGTATATATTTTTGTTGAATTAGGCCTATGACACCTGCTGGATTCTTGTCTGCAGAGTTGTGCAATCCACTATTTGTACAGCCACTCTCTGCACTCACCTAAGAGCATCTTAACACCGTGATCTCTCTCATTCTGCGGATCACGCAGAGGACATTGCTGCTACTTTCAAATGTTTGGGAGAAGTGTGAGACTGAGATGTGTGTGACCCACAGTTCACTCTCGGGCATTACAAAACAGCTCTGTGGGTGGAAAACAAGGCCAGGCTGCCCAAAGCCCCATCGCGGAGCGGTCTTATGGTCTTATGGGATTTTACTTGGAGAAATCCTACAAAGCTCAGCCCCCAAGGTGTTCCCAGCCTTGGTTGGCAAGACACCTCAAATGCCGACTGTCTGCACCGGCCTGAGAAAATGAATTGGGTTTTAGCATTTCACAAACTTTAATATCTGATGAAATTTGAGGAAATTGTGGGATTGTGATGAAATATGAAATAATTACGGATGCATTGTTGGTTTGAGGTAGTTCATTATACAGCAGAGGTATAATTAACCAGAGATGGGCATGATGATCAACTTTTTACTACTCCCACTGTCTCTTTGTCTCTCTCTCTTTCCTAATTTTCTATAGAACATTGGTACCAATAGGAATAGCCAACAGGAAAGTTGTATGTAACATCTGTGACAGTAAGATTGGTGATTGGTGATCTTTCGTGACACATCCCCACAATGAAATGTAACATGTTTATTTTGTACACATATTTTGTATCCACCCTGGGACATGGATGCTTCCTCTGTTACTCTTTTTGAGGTTTCTTCCATTTTTCCCCCCATTAAATGTTTTTTTTGGGGGGGGTTCCTTATCCAAATCAAGGGTTGAAGTGTCACCGCTGGTGCACGCAAGTCAACGGGGGAAAGGACCCAAATGCAGACACTACAGAGATGTGAATTTATTAACAAAAGGGGGTACAAAGGCTTATGGGAAAACGAGGCAGAACAAAAGGTCAAAAATCAAAGGTCCGATACACAGAAACAGTCCAAACTGGCAGGTGACAGGGCTCAAGAAAAACAGAAAACAGGACACAGAAGCTGAACACGTGAAGCACACAAGTGGCTTACAATTAGAACAAAAGGGAACAAAGGAAGTGAACCGGTATATGTACTGAAGGGTGATTAGGGAATGAGGTGCAGGCGGGGAGGGTGACTGCAGGACTAATGAGAAAAGGGAACAGGTGTGTGAATGGGTGAGGCGGTGAGAGAAGCCGGTAGAGGGTGTGTACATGCGGCACAGATTGTAAAGGCAAATTTGTGATTTGTGATATTGGGCTGTAAAAATAAAACCGACTCTATTTAAGCATCCACAGAGGTGTGCCTGTGCACAAGTTCAGCCTTATTTTACAGCCTATTTGTTAAAAGCTCTGGAGCAAATCAAATCAAATAATTCTCAGAGCACATTTGATACAGGGCGACAGTGTGTTTTGAAGACGTTAGTCGGGAATGCCATCACAATCAATCCATTCTACTCATCCTGTGTACTTAAAGCAGGTGTTGCTGAATATCATGCGAATACTAAGTAACTAACTAGTGTGTTGATAGACAGCACAGTGAGCAAGCTGTGCTGTATGTTTTATTCTGTAGATAAACAATAAGTTGCCATAGACACACTTGTAATATCAACTTAATGAGCTGTCTTGTCCACAGCGGTCTCCTGCCCCTCTCTTGAATCTCCACACATCCTTTCATGTGGCTTAAATCCAAAGCCATACTTGCCATCCTTCATTTGAGTGTTGAATCATCCTAAATTGGAAGTCAACCAACCGAGAGTTCATCGAATGGAGACGAATGCCCAAGAGAAATGTGATTTAAATCATTTTGGATATGGTCTGTGTGCTTCTGAAGCATGGAAAATGTCTCTTTTCCTCCCGGTCTCTGTTTCTCTCTCTCTTCCTGTCTCCGCTAAATGTTATATGATACAGCACAAGAGGAGACGATGGACAGCGTCTTCATTTCTTTTACGTAAGAAAAAGAGGAGATAAAGCAAAAAAAAAAAGAAAAGAAAAGAAAAAGAAAATCATCCCAGCTAGCAGTGGAGTGGGAAGCTGTTTCCTAGGGAACGTGTCAGATCGTAATGACTTCTCTTCCTGCGTTTGTGGGATTGTTGGATGTGTGTCATGTATGCAGCTGCACTGATGGACAGACTGTGTCTTATGAATTGAAAGAGGCCCTTAATGTCTCCTTTTTTATGGAATGAACTAAAATGTAATTCCTGTGGGGATTGTCAGAGAATAATGTACAATCATCTACTAACGGACCGTCCCTGATGAAGAACAGGGCTGGACACCGTTTTAGAGTAGATTATCATGAGCTCATGTAGGCGACAACTGGAACTTAAGTCTTCATAGGTAACTTGCTTTGAAAGTTGGGTTCTCTTACAGTCTTATTTCTGTTGAACTATATTTTTTTGCTCTGCTGAAGGCCTCAGTATCGGGGTCGTTTTGTAACATATGCACACCAAATTCAAGGTTGAGGCTTTTTTTAAAAACCGAAAAAAGTCTGAGCCGGCAGTCTTTGAGATGAGATAGCTGTCATCATGAAAGAAAGTGTTCTCATTTTTATGCATAGTGGCCAGTTCACCTTCATGCGGTGTTCCATTAGTTTTGTCAGGCCGGCTGAGTGTAGTGAACATAGAGGAGACCTCTACCTCAGCGTGATAAGAATCACACACATATCTGATACAAAAGCACAAACAACAGCACCTTGCAATGAATATATCTTTTTATCATTCCTAGACAAGCTTTTGGAATATACCCAAGTGGAAAGGAAGTGGTTTGAATACAAAGATGAAGACACAAACAGCGAGACAAGCATGAATTTTAGGAAATAATCCAACGGCAGCAACAGGCTGTTAAAACAGTTACCACAGCCAGGAAATCATGCTGCTTTCTTCAAACCTAATCACAAGAAAAGGAATACTGATGGCTGTGTTTCCAGTAATCTTTTGGTAAGATACACATTAACACGTTTTTTTATGGATTTTTATCCATATTTTGTCATAGCCATGATTAAGTGCTATTTACAGACTGTGGCTGATATATTGACATCACACGTGACTGCAGCAAAACCTCGGGTGTGACTCGTTTATTGATAATTGTTCCATTTCATTTAGGTTGACCAATTACAAGGCTGTCGTGCATGCTGACTCTGGCTTACTGGGGCACTTAAATGGAACAAAGCCATAATTCATGTCATTGATTACACCTGTGTTTTACCTGCTATGAAGGTAAAATTGTCGTTGTTGAATTGTTATGTATGAGTCTGGAGACCTCATGCACCTGTCAGTTTGGCTCAACATGAACAGAGGCCCAATCAAAACACCTGGAGGGCGTGCAGGGCCTTTGAGCTAGATAGTGGGTTTGTGTGGGGAGACACAGCTACAAATCACAACGGGATGAATCATTTTTATGTGTGTGTCAAATTGTGGCACAATGAAGTGCGGACTACATGAATGACAAATTCACATTCTTACCATGGTGTCATGACATGTGTCGTTTTGTGTTCACCCCAGTTTGAATTGTCCAATCAATCAAGGCAGGAAGACATTTTGACATGTCACAATAGGAAAAACACAGGTCTAAATGACACCATGAAGGCTGGCTGAATTCCTGTTAGCTGCTTACAGTATTGTGCATGCTGGCTCACTGTCACACTGCCCTGGCTTCCTGGGACAGACAGAGCCATCATTAATGTTATTAGTAACACCTGCATTTTCCTACTGTGACTAGTCAAAATGTCTACTGAAAAAACACGAATACACTGGCTATGTTGCAACAGTGACAACGTACAGTTTGCACAATAATCATGGACTGAGGTAGATCTCCAACCTATGTTGTGAAAGCATCGATTTTAGTTTTGAGAAAAGTGTCAAATCAATTAAAACTGTAACGCAGTCACTATTAGATTTCCTTTGTGTGTCCGGGTGGGGGGGGGGGGGGGGGGGGGGCAGACAGAGGCAGAGAGTGAGTGAGAGAGAGAGGGAGAGTCCACCCGGAGAGCTCTGCCAGAGTCAGATAAGACAACCATGTATAATCCTTCTGCTGTCACCCGAGCAGCCAGTCTGTCTGCCACCCAGTCAAAGCACACCGAGCAGCAGTCAGTGCGTTGACCTGCTTGTTAAAGTCCAGGGGATTTGACACTTTAATTGTGCACACGTACGAATCTGATGAGTCCGCCTACCTGAGCAACCACTCCAGGATGTTTCCTTTCCTTTCAGCCAATCTATGCTGTTGTAAACTCCGGAGAAGGAATCTGTGCTGGGAAAAGAAAATGAGGGAAACATCCTGTGATTATCATTGCATTTTGTTTGTGTGATGATCGAGTTACAAAACACACTTTCTCTAACAGCAGCAGATGGGAGCCTACAGGCAAACCAGCCAGATGCAGTACATGCGGGTGTGCAAGTCGGCCACACACACACACACACACACACAGCTACAACAGGTTCTGCCAGCCCTTCAGTGAGCCAGCAATAGCAGGCCTTGCAGTGCTGGCCGAGAAACAGCAAGTTGTACGTGTCAGTGTTAGGTCGAGCAGGGGGCACAGATGGGCAGAGGCGGGCAAAGACAGGTTTTAATAGCATATTGATTCCACAGACCTCATCGAGCTGCTCTCCTCCGGTGCTTGTTTTCACTCTAATTTGTTTGGAAACGAGGGATCAGAGAGTGACTCATCCAGACAGGCAGCCTTCACTGTCTGGGAGAAGAGAGCCACCATCCCTTCACCATCATTTTCCATTCATTTCAACCCTCCATCCAGTCATCCCCTGCTTTCACTAAATACTGAAACTCTGCAGAATGACTGCGTTTCCATTCTTCCATTCACCCTTTCAGTCACACTTCCTCACAAGCTGCAAGACGCTTGTCAGACTTTGTGATTTTACCCCGATTCGTAACATTTTCCCGATTACAAAATGAGAGTGATCTTTTATTTATGAGGATATGAAGATACATTTTGAGACAGAGCAATGATTCTCAGCTCGTCTGCTTATTCGTCTCACTGTTATGTCACCACAAACAGCAAGCCTTTTTTGAAAAACTTGGTCAATAATTAGGCCCATGTCCTTTGTGCCTCAAAAGTGTCCTTTCATGCTTGTATTCCTGTTATCTGCTTCCCTAACCCTCGGGGAACAAGGTTTCTCTACCTGGCAATATTAAATCTTCTCAATTATATGGTTGGGCTGCTGCTGGCTGCTAGTCTCGGAGAGAACCTATTGTTTTGATGAAAAATGTAATCAAGATACTGTCTCTCTCTCTCTCTCTCTCTCTCTCTCTCAACGGTTGCCTCTTGGCACATCCCTTTGGAGAAACTGAGAAGAGAGAGGTGGCTGATTAACTGCCTCTGTGCACACACTGACTCTTGTAGCCCGACACACACACAAACACACATAGGCATTATATACTGTATTGGTATACGGGCCCACACACTGCAGCATACTGTATTGTACACATTAAAGCCTACCCGTTTAAAATGTGCTGTGGTTGAGTCACTTGCAAGTTTTCCTTTCACGTTTTAAACAATCTGTCTCAGATGTGAAATTGTTTTTATTTGAGGTAGGTTAAAAGAAAAAGAATCCTCTCTGAGCTTATTGTTTTTTTTTTTAAATCTACTTTGGAATAACCCACACCGCAGCAGCTCTCACTAAAGTCACAAAAGAAACATCTTGTGCCGATGATTTAGTTTTAACCCTTTATCGTTTCTGCGCCTTCTTTGAAAGTTAGTCACATTATTTTCACTCAGCCTCCCTGAAAATGGTTGCCAAACACTTGCATTCTCAAGTTCCAGTCATATTTCAACATCAGGTTGTGTAAGCAGTCACAGGTACTGCTGTGCTTGGACAGTGCAGCCTCCAGTCAGCAAGCATGCTATCTGTATTTGTAATCGCTTTGGCCTGTGGTTCTTGGAAGTCCTACACTTTCAAGGCTTTCGGCTACGAGGCTCATGGTAGACTATGACCTTGCTACACATTCAGCCTTCTTACACCCCGTGAGCCAATCGCTGCCTGTGAGAAGGAGATGTTTTTCACACACACACACAGATTAAAACCAAAGATAATCAGGCCTTCTTAGTGTTGTAAAGCAAGCTGCCTAAGGAGGTGAGACTCTTACTGAGTGTTTAGATTCTTATTTTGTTTAGCAGTGCTGTCTTTTAGGTTGTTTTTTTTTATCATTGATTTTTGTGATTTACTTGTATATTGTATCATTGTATGGTTTTGGTTGATTTATTGTTGTGTTATGAAGCACTTTTAGTCCTGTACCTACCTGTAAAAACACATTTGCATTCACAGATATGGACACGCAGAAACACATCTCTGTCAAATATGTGACCATTCTGCTTGTTACACCTTTTCCCTTCATCTACCCATGGTGTTTTGTACTTGATATCAGTTTTTAACACTAATCTTGTTTGCTTTTCCTTTAGGACTGATTTAGTACTACTGATATCTAAGCAGCACCAGAGGAAGGTTTATAGGTTGCAGTAGTCACTGCACAGCAATAACTATTAATGAAATGTTATTGGCTATAACTTCTGTTCCCTGAAGGAGAGGAATGAGGTACAACACATATAGTATGGGAAATCATGCCCTGTGTGACCTGACTGAAGACATCTCTATTCACGCCATTTAAGGCAGATGACCTGTGGTGACGTATGTGAGGCCCCGCCTGCACATATATACATCCGTCGTCACGGTCATCGCTCAGTTCGATAGGCGCTTTTCACCAAGCCCAGCTGTGCAGCGGGGCAACCAAGTGCTGTACCTCGTTCATCTCCTTAAGGGAACAGAAGCTATAGCCACAGCATTTCATTCAGTCGATTCACTGGGTACAACACATACAGTATGGGACATGTATTCACGCCCCGCAGAGCAGCCACCGAACCAGAGTCAAACCTCCAGCACTCTTGGTGCATCACAGACCCAGCAGAAAGGACAGAAGGAGCCACCAAAGGGGCTGTCACATCCAAATGATAAGACCAAAGAGAGGTGTCCCGGTAGCTCACCAGGTAGAGCGCGAACCACATACACTGAGTCCTTATGGCCGGGGCCCTTTGCTGCATGTCTCCCCCCCCCTCTCTCTCCCGCATTTCCTGTCATTCTTTACTGTCACTATCAAAAATAAAGGCTAAAAACGCCTTAAAAAACTATCCCTCACAGATACCCCTTTGAACAAAGCCCATGATGTTGCCATGTTGAATGTGACCTCACACCATGAGGCAACTGAAGACCTCTGCTGTTCTAAACTAGGGAGATAGCCTCCACAATTCAATTACAAAATTCAATGTTTAGACAGCCCCTTTGCCCCTGGTCGGATTAGCAAAGCAGACAAACAACTAGTTACATAAACGCACACCCTGAGTGCGGTCTATGTAGGTGCGTAGCACACGCACCGGACACAGGGAATGGAACCTCCTCTGGTCCCCGGATGCAAAAGGAGGGGGGTCAAAAGCCATAGAGCTATAGGCTGTAGGGATAGGGTCAAATATGCCGAAGTGAGTGGGTACTGGGTACGAGAGGGATGCACAGATAAAGCATGAAGGGTCGCCCGCCTGCTTTGCTGAGGTCAAAGCAAGAAGTAGGGCAGTCCTGTATGAAAGAAATTTCAAACCAGCAGACTCAAATGAGGGACCACAAACAGCCTCAGGCACCAACATCAATTCCCATGAGGAGACACTGGACTCCCCCAAGGGGCCACCAGGACCAGGGACAGACCCTGCCTGCACACCCTTAGAGAACATGCAGCATCACTGGGAGAAATGCATACAATGGCATGTTGGATGTTGTTTTGGAAAAGAACAGGGGGCAGTGGGTATTTGCCCTGGAGGAAAAGAGGTGCACTTCTGCCCCGCCGAAACGATTCCATATTTGAGCCACAACCAACGGGTGCAACCTCCATTCTCTCACAAGAGGTTTTTTAGCGCTGAGCTAAAAAGGTGCTAGCAGCTCCAGGTGGCTAATGTGAAGCTTGCATTGCACCTGAATAACTCTGATTCTAGACTACAAAGTAGACAATGATGAGTTACAAAAAAACAGTCTGGCAGATACTATATCAATGAATCACTAGGTAATGATTAGTTGGTCCAAGTATCTGAGCAAAGTAGTAACGAATCAATCATTACTAATTGCTTAATCATTAGTTTCTCTTTTTGTGTCCTCTCAAGTAACCGTTAACACTACAGTATGTCAGTGTTGTGACCAGTCGAGATAAAGTCGAGCTGCATCACTATGCAATACTTCTTACAGTGGTAGGTGTCACTGCAGTAATATTTACCCTAATAACTTGAAGACCCCATTGCTGACAGATTCAGATCGGAAGATTCAAAAAATATATCACATATCATATATCAGTCAGCACTGCGATAAATGTTTTCAATCTCTGCAACTCAGATGAAGGAGGCATTTTAGTATAATCATGAAGTGGAGGAACTCCTACAGCACCACCCATCAGGCCATTGCATGTTATGTAAGACATATCTGAAACAAATACATCAAATAATGTAACACTTATCAAGCTCATAATAACTGGGAAAACGTATGGTATGTATTATTAGTTCCACAAATAAACATGTGAACTCATATTTAGTTCAGTTAAAAATAACAGTACAACAGTTGTGACTTAATCCCACTCTGAGGGCAGTGGGAAAATCTCAGCGGAGGAGATTTCCCCTGTTTGGCTTACTGTGATCAGAGTTTGTGGAGAAGGTGTCGGACAACAAGTGGCTGATGATGTGACTTCCTGTGTGATTCATCTGTAAAGCTGTGAATGGCTGACCGGGCAGACAGTCGATCAATCTTGGAAAGCCTTTTCTGTGGGTATCAGGGCAGCCCATTAAAGTCAGGGAGCAGACATCCATCCAGCTGCGGACACCGTGTCGATAGCCATGGCAGAGCAGTGACAGACTGTGCCATTTTTAGGTCGATAATGCCTTAGATCCGCATGGACTCCCTGTGATCAACTGCTCCACATTTCTCCTTTAATGAGCCTCTTGTGTGTGTTTAAGGTGGGGTGGAACGGAGGGTGTCTGTCTGTTTCACAGTCTGTGATGTCTGACTCTGTTTGTGTGGCTAGGCTGTGTGATCCCACATATGTGTGTTTTCAGTCTTGTGTGTCCTGCAGCCCTGCCAATATGAATTCTTGTCAACAATCTGCAGCCGTCAGAGACTAGTTAATAACCTTTTCTGGCCCATGACCCAATTACCAAGTCAAAATACTCTCATGGCCCCAGCGATTAATGAGTTGTCAAGTTGTCATGTACATTTGCATATGGCATACTTTTGCAAAGGCATGAAGGAAGCTCCAAAAATATCTTGAATCTATATCAACCAAACGTCATTACGTCAGTTTTAGAAATCTCCAATGACCCTGTCTGCATATCAGATTGAACCCAAAGTTAAGAAACTGTGCTGTACACATTGATTTCGGTGGGATGAATCAATGATAGTGTCTTTTTGTGGCCGCCCTCTGCATTTAAAGCAGTGATCTTTGACATTTCTGTATAAACAAATGTCAGCTATGCTA
This sequence comes from Enoplosus armatus, assembly GCF_043641665.1. Taxonomy (NCBI): domain Eukaryota; kingdom Metazoa; phylum Chordata; class Actinopteri; order Centrarchiformes; family Enoplosidae; genus Enoplosus; species Enoplosus armatus. Next base: position 22,073,985 of record NC_092188.1, on the reverse strand, counting down.
TCATATAATATCTTGTCATAGTAGTGATTCTATTTTCAGTCCATGAAACATCTACGGAAGTGGATAGTTCCAAAGACAAAGGAAAAATTACACCGCAGGACTGGCTACAGTGACTGGCTACAGTCAAGTGATTTCTTTAAAGCGCAGAGCGAAAAAGCCGCAGCAATGGCAACCTAATGGCACCTTGATCATAAAACATGGATTCCATGAATCACAACTTCAGTGATGTGAATGCTGAGCCAATGCAGTAGATTTCACCACAGCCTGCTGTCTGTGTTGAGCATTAGTCTTGCCAGTATGAGTCCTACAAACCTCAAAGTGACCCCACTCTGCAACATTGTGAGTCTGGGAAGCATCTTATTCTGTCAGTCTCACTGATACAACTCTAGGTGGCATTATCACCACCCATGCCACGCTGTAGTGGTTTGACCCCTTTGCCCCTGGCTGACCTGGAGCAATTCTTAGCTCTTTCTTTACCTCCCTCCAAAGAGCATGTGGAGTAGTTTGTTATTGTCTGTACTGATAATAGAGAGTGGGTATTGTTTCTGTCTTGCATAAAAATAATCCAATTATTCCCATTGCCTATCAGCTGAAAATTAGCATTGACGACCCCTGTTAATGACTCCATTGTCTAGAGGGACTGTGCTGGCTGTTTATTTATTCATCTACTTATTCAGTGAAACTGACTTGACGGATAAATGCTTTCATTCTCCAACAACTCCCTGTCTCGCACTCATTCACGGTTACCGATATCCATGGAGAGCAGAGCGTTTTTCCAAATCTGTGTCAAATCTGTGTTAGGACTCTGGGGCTAAATCCTTCTCACGTCACCTCTTTTGAGTATCCAAAGCTGTCTTTTCGTCGAAAAATATCATGAATCAACCACACAGTCAATTCCCTGTTAAATCATTGATTGTGAACAAGTAGTCTCACAGTGAGAACCACTGTGCTCCAAATAAGGTAGATTGTTATTTTTTTTTATTCTTCCTGATGTTTAAAGGTATATTTAAGGGCACTTCAACGTGTGCAGAAAACAATTGTGTGTAATTTGACCCCACTATGAGACAATAAGTTCATATTTTTATATTATAAACTAACAAGGAATTTGCCAAGAACTTTGACAGCTTTTATGGCACAAAAGAAGCTGCTTCATGGCATGTGAATATAACATTTGAATTGTGCACTCCTTCAGAGCTAAGTCTTTTAGAGTTTAAAGCTTAGGTGGAAGGAGAGAAAAGCCGTCAGAATAATCACCTCCAGCATAATTAGTCTCTCCTCTAAAGCCCAGAGGCAACGTCTTCTTTGTGACAGGAAGCCACAGGATTCAAGGGAAACATGACCTTATAGTAATTTAGAGAAACACTAGCACTAAAAATACAACCAACGTGATAGAGAGGCTGCCAGTCTTTTCAGCCAGCATCTCATTTGTTCGTGTTATTTTTCTACAGAGAATGTATCACAGGTAATTTGACAGTGATATTGTGACTGTTAATTCTGCTTGCAACCTTTAAAGTTGCCTCTGCAGTTTATTTACAACTCTATTTGTTGTGGAGGAAATTGTTTTTACTAATTGTGATGCTATTGTTCTAATTACACAGAGCTAAATTAGCATTGCTAGTACAGTTCTTTGTTTTGTCATCCAAACCACTGAGAGGTGATGTTATTAACCTGGCAGATTTTTAATTTTGGTTGCAGCTGCAGTGTGCAGAACCTATTTTTCCACTGATTAGAGCGCAACACCAACGTGATGAACACATTAGTCATTTCTGGTGAAACAAAATACATCACATTTAAAACTCTGCCATCAAGCTTTCATAGTAGTTTAACAGCTTTGTAATGAATAATGGTGTGGTAATAACATTTAAAGTTGCAAATCAAAGGCAAGCACTTTCCATCCATTACAAAAGAGATGTGGGTTGCCATGAACTAAGGTACAGATCTGGATGTTGACTGTGGAGATCCACCAATCTCCAGGTTCACCATCTCTATTACAAAGACATTATAATGGAGTTTAACAACATGGCTAAGGATGCAAGGGCTTCTTACTTTGCTAACCTAATATCCGCTAGTTTCCTGTTTGACACCATCAACAACACCGTCACTCCTGCACCTCCTGATGTGCCTGTGTTTTTTCAAATAAGGATTGCAGCAACTTTCTCTCTTTCTTTGTGGATGAGATTAGAGATGTCAGGGCTAACATCATCCCCTTTTCTGCTCATCCGTCTCGACCGTCAGTTTTGGACTGCTTCTCTCCTATTTCCCTGCAAGACCTCATTGATCTGGTGGGCTGTATGAAACCTTCCCCAAGCCTTGTAGATATTTTACCAACTTCCACGCATGGACCTGCATTAAACCTGCTTGGCATTAGCATGTTAGCTTTGTCACTGTGAGCATATTAGCATGCTGACACAAGTATGATGCATTAGTAGTAAGGTGAGTATAGGTAACCACCACCCCAACTGCTATACCTTCACCATTAATTAAACTATATACTATATATACTTTTATGTCCTATAAACTATGTGCATATCACTACTTCCCGCATTGGTACTGACTATTCTGTCATTATATACACCCAAAATGTAATGGCTAAATGGCTAAAGCAGGATAACTGCACATCAACCTAAGTCACAGGAGATTGTTGCAAAGTCTGAACCCAATAATATATTTACCAAGATGCCACTACCAAAGAGATAAAATGGTACAGAACGAGCTAATGCAATCCCTTTAAGTCCTAATTATTTTGAATAATGTGTATGTATTGTATTTTTCAAAACGTGATTTTATAAGATCACAATAATTTTAGTTGCGACCCTGTCAAAAGCCACAGGAGAACATGACATTAGACTCCATACAATGGATAATTAGTTGTATGGTAATGTAACTTCTGAAAAGCAACACAGTACAGTGCTGTTCAACATGATGTGAGCTGTTTTTAATAGATTTTTTTGAAACATTGTTGGGTGTTCTCTTGGGTGTACTGTGGTATTTTCCTTAATCGCCTTATGCCAATAATATATAATGAAAACTGTAGAATTTATGCTCATTTTAAAACTTTTTCCTGAAACATTAGAATGAGAGGAAAAAATGAAGCTGAGGATACAAAAGAATAATTTGAGTGAAAAAGAGAAAGGAAGAGAGGAGCAAAACCAGTGAGTGTGTGAGGGACAGAGACAGAGGACAGTGTTTACGATAGAGGAATATAACTTAGATTCTCCCAGCCTTTGCTCCTTCCCTATCAGGTCTGAAGGGGGAGATGAGCCAGAGTGGAGTCTACACCATATCAGCAGTGACAGAATGTCATTAACTCCACACCCACTCAAACGCCATCCTCTTTGTTGTGTTTAGGGCCCAGTGGCAGCACCAGACCGAAGCAAATACATGCACGCCTCTGGATAAAAGAATATCTGATTCCTGGCTGACTGATGGAGTAAAGCCTTATCCTGGCACCCACAACAGAGTGTGCTTTCTGAGGAAATATCAAGCATCCATCACCATCTCCACAACGGTGAGGGGCTTAATTAATGGTGACCTTATGAGTGAATGCGTGAGAGCCCTCTCTTGCACCTGAAAGAAAGCGTGTGTGTGTGTGTGTGTGTGTGTTTCGAGTGCTGAGAAGCATCCATGAAAGAGTAATGAGCTCCTCCAAATGATGCATCAGTCCCCAGAGGCTCTAAGGGATGCAGGGGAATCCAATCTCTCACGCAGGGAATATTGGTGTGACATTTCACCAGAACGCAATCGCCACCATCTGCTTCACAGAGGCACCGTTGCTTCCTCCTGTGGTCCCAAGAGCACAGGCGAGAGCATCATGGAAGTCCCCCCTGAAGGTGGGCTGCTTAAAGGACCGCAAAGGTCCTGTTGTTGTGTCCTCACTCCACTGCACTCTCCATGAGCCTCGGCACAGCCTGGGGTATAGGTGCCTATTCGGTGCATCGCTGCACACGCAGATGTGACTGGAATTCAGATCGGTTGTTAAGGGAGACACCTCATCGAAAAGCAGAACATGCATACCCAGTCGTGTGCACACGGACACACCAGCCGAGCAGCACCAGTCTCTACGGGACACATTGGAGTCTTGCTTAGGTGTGTTTGGTCAATTGGAGTTGACAAGCAGCCCAGACTAATAGATTAGAAGTGTCTGGGGTGAACAAATTTCTCTGCCTCTTTCCCTCCATTGCTCCTTTTTCTTTCTCACCAGTGATTCTATTTGATGCGACAGAGCTTGGAAGTTGGTATTTTAAACTTAGATGGGACTGTGTCACTATTTTTCAGTTAAATAAAATGACCATCGCTCCTATGATTCGACTGCTCATTCACAGTGACGCTCCAGCCAATTGTGATTTGTGGCACAAGTTCATGTCGATATTAAACAGACATAATAGGCGTTTTCGGACCAAACTGTTTTTTTCCCGTTTGCTTTCGCACCGCCAATAGGAACGCTGAAGTGACGTAAGCCGGTGGTTGGTGTAGCAACGTCACTCAAAACATCACACACAGGATTTTTATATTTCGCTTTGACGAAATCAAAAACCACGTTGTTTTCTCCCCCGTCGTATTTATATATGTTGGTCTTCCATTTGTCCACGTTTTGGTACATTTTTAAGGCTACTGTTGGGAGCTGTTACACTGGTTCAATCAACTGGACCAATCAACGACCACATAAAGCCACTTTAACAACTTCACAGCACTGTTCCACACTCACATTAGCAGATATATGCCCCACAGGAAGCTATAATGATCCATAATGGGAAGCCATCCATCTGTATCCTTCGGTTGTTTTCTCAGTTTCACACCCCTGTTGCCTCTAGTGGGATAATGATAAACAAGAGACAGCGTCTCCCAGCTGGTCCCTCTTTCATCTTGGGTTGCTGAATAACCCAGATCCCTTTCAAAAATGCTCCCAGTGAGTGAATCCCATCACTTGAATTGTTTTTGCACCTTTAATGGCTATCAGCATGATCCCTCTCTTACCCTTTCTAGATCCCTGGCTGCTGCTGACAGCAGTGATCACACAGGACTGAACTGCAATAGTGAAGTAAGTAATAGAAAGTAGAACAGATGTCATAAAAATTGGAGTGACCAGTTAATGCTATTCATCACAAACTATACTGTAATAAATTGTTAGTAGTGGTGGTGGTATGTAACGCTGGAAGGCTACTTGCGCTGGTAATCCCAACGTAGCTGTTTATCACTGAGTGATGGATATAGTTTCTGTGAATGAATGTAATAGTCTCCAGATTAAGCAGGTTAAGCCACGAGGACACAGTAACAAAGACATATAACACATACGCATAACACATACTGAAAGCTGCACTCATCGATATTTCTATATTAGCTATTGATAAAATGTGTAATGTGGAAGATGCCGCTCGTAGTGAAAAACACACCGAGAATTATCACCCGACTCTGCAGTTCACCTCAGTTCTGCGGAGCATTTTAGCTTCTTTTAGCTCATTGTTTTGGTTTCATGGCCCGCAACTTTACTTTTTTGGTTCAGTCGCACCGCTCTCTAGCCCCAGCAAGCAGCTGTTTTGGGGGGTTTTTAGCAACAAAGCCCTGAAATCCCACTGTATTCTATCTGCATGTGCAGAGTAGTGACCAGTAAACTATCACCAGTTACTGGGGAAAGCTGTTTTTTATCAAGTCGTCATTCCAAACTATAACCTTTCATTACATCTAATTTACTTGGTAATCACCCACTTATTTTCAGCCATCCCTGTGTAGGTGCCCCAAATGACTACAACCATCTCTTAATGTTCATTTTTGCTCAGATCAATCACATTAACTACCTCAGGAACAGGGCAATATAAACCTGTTTGTTAAATTAAGTAGTCAAATCATGGAGTCTTTTGTCAGCTGTACAATTTTGTGATTTTTTGCAAACCTGAAACTGGCTAGTGCTGTTTATCAAGGCGGCTGTCAGTCGTTAACACCAGATGGTCAATCACTAACATTTATCTGTCAGAAGGGACAGCAGGAAACTCCGCCTTTACCTTAGCGAGATGATCTAAAATGAAAAACATAGGGCCAGGCTGAAGCTCAGTTTGTTTCCATAATCAGTTTCATATAAGACGCTGTGGTCCCCCCGGAGCGGCTGCAGCACTTTGCACAGTATGATTCTAACACCAGGTGGATTTCAAAGGCAATTAACCACACCAGACAAGGTACAGCACTGCAATTATAACAAATTAGGCAATTATCACCATTCCCCAATACTAGAGGGGGATGAATGTAGCCCTTAGTATTTAGCGAGTTGATGATCCAGGAAGATCGATGGAGTAAAAGGGGAAGAGAAAAAAAGGGAGTGGGGCTGCGGTTCTAAGACGCAGAAATAGACTCATTATGCTATCATATTCACACCATGTCTCACAATATGTTATCACAGCCCCTGCTACTTTCCGGCAAGCAGTTTTCCTACGCTCCACCATCAGCCGAATTCTTCTTTTAATCCAGGATCTGTATTCTTCTTTTCTTCTGCTTAGTCTCCACTTGAATTGAATCAAAACATATATTTCTTGTTGCCCAAGGAACTGACCGTAGTAAATCATTTCACCGGGTTTTGTCTTTACCCTAAGTACAAGAATAGCATTATTGCCTCTGTGCGTCTTGCAGAAATTTTTCATCACACTCTGTAGTGTCATGAGCCTTGAAGGCAGCTTGATAGTCCTCCGCCTTTGCTCATATATCTCGTACTATTGCTGCAGAACCTCCCGCATAATTGTTTTATTTCTAAACGTACGCACACTTGAGACATCAGGGTTTTTTGAGGTATTATTGACGTCATCCCTTTGGGCTCAGGTGGACTGCCACGAGGCGCTCAGACACACTCTGTTCGAGCTTTACAAATCAAACTGTCTGCACCGCTGTCCTTGGCACATCCTAGAGGAAATTGATTCCGGAGGTAAGTAATGACACACACACACACACACACTCACAAGCACACTCATACCGCATACACATGCAAATACATAGCCACACAAACCCACACACACACACACACACCAACTGATAAGAGATCTGTATGTATCTTCCAACCATTTCTCCTCCTCACTTTGAAGTTTGGAAAAGTCGGATTGTGTCTGTCCTCGTGACTCGACCCCCCCAGCCACCCACCCAAGCGTAATAATGACTCTCTGTATCACCTGTGGGAGCCGCAGTGTCTGAGAAATACCTATAGTTCAATTTCCCCTGAGCTGTGCGTGTGTACTGGTGTGTGTTGGCATGCATGTTCCTGGACTTTTCCTTAATTGACACGGGGACCTTGTGCTTGAGAATACCCAATATCTTCCCTCTCCTCCTCCTGAGCAACCAGCCAGGGTTACAGGGTCGCTACGTACAGAGGGACGCTATCTCATTCCCAGCCCTCGTGACGTAACCATCGCCTTGTTATGCTTCCACCAGAACCGCTGATTTTTGACTGCTACTGAAAAGCGGTGAGTCACGCTCCAGGCACAGAGGAGTACGGGGACACGTGTGAGTTATGAGTAGAAGCGTCTCAGTGAGGTAAGGAGGCATTGTCTTTGTGTATACGTATCTCTATTTCTCAGACTAGTTTTTGAGGCCTGGATAATTTCATGTAAGGCATAATAAAGCTGATCTTGGTGTGTGTGTGTGTGTGTGTGTGTGGGGGTGTGTAGCCTAGTATTGTGGTTCTTGAAAGGCTTTGGGGAAATACTGTAGGGTCTCAAGATACTGTAGGTTTTGCTCCCACTTATAATTCCCCATCATGCACACTGTGGCCTGTTTGCCCTATATGCAGTCCATAGAAGCTGATGAGTAAGATTCAGAGATGTGTGACATGAAATAGTTTAAGAATCCATGGCCTGAGCAGCTGAGAATATTCGGGCAGAGGAAATTAACTAAAATAATTCCCCCTTCTTTTGCCAGAATTGTCAAACTACCCTTGAGTAAGGCACTAAACTCCAGCAAACACTGCAAGACAATGTTTTTTTTTCTGGTCTAGATCCCACAGTTATCAAGTATCAAACTCAATAGGTAAAGTTAACAAAGCCTTTCTGGATGTAAAGCTTTGTGAAGTCACATAGCTTCAGCTCAGCTCATGAAATGCACAGGCTTATATAATATATAGAAAGTGTTTTGGCTGTTGCTGCTGCCTCTGTGCCGTCCAAACAAAACTGCCAAAGTACATCATTATCCCTCCTGGCTGCTGAGAACAAAAATTCATATCCAGCCTTTTAGGCTGTTTAAACAGGACATGGATGTGGAGTTTGAATATAAATCTGGGAATTGATTTTCATAACAGTTGTTGGTAAAAGGTAGAATAGTGCTCTTTAAGTGCAGGATTGGGCTATTTTGTTCTATCCATTAAAATTCTGTGGGAACACACACCCAAAAACATCTGTCTCTCCGGATGAGTCACTTAATGGTCGCAGGCTGAGTGCTGCATTAAAAAGAAGGAACGTTAATGGTCCCATTTGTCTAGATTTATTATCCTTCGAAAGTTCGATGATGATCAAGTGCCTGTGGAGGTTTCTGATAAAAGGCCAACACCAGGTATAGTATGTTGGACATAAGACAGGCTTTAGAAATAAGAAATGCTCACATTGTAAGTCCTGTTTTTTAGCCACGCTAGCTGCGTCGCTATAGGAATGACAATGTCTGTCTGTTGGTTGGTGCACTGCTTTGCCCAGACTGAAACAACTCAGCAGCTATTGGATGGATTGCCCTGAAATCTTGTACAGACATTCATGGTCCCCAGACAATGTATTCAACTGGCGCCACCATGAGGTTCACATTTATGGCCATGACTGAAATATCTTGAGTACTATTTTATGGATAGCCATGAAATTTGGTTCAGATATTCGTGCCCCCCCGCCCCCCCCACCCTGATCTGTCAACTCTTTATCCGGGCACCATCATCAACTCAAAATTTCACTATGAGAACAATATTCTGGTTTATGACCAAATACCTTCGAAACTAACGACATTCCCATCAGCATGGGAAAGGGCATCAGTCTGCTGACATTGTCACTGTGAGCTTGTTAGCATGCTGGCGGAGGCACTAAACTCGAAGCACCACTGTGCCTTACAGAGCCGTTAGCATGGCTGTAGACTATTAGTCTTGTTAGTCTTGTAGAAATGTTAATCCAGGATGGCATTTGTTCTTTCATGCCCATCAGAACAAAAGTATTAACTCTAAACAGGTAAATAATGCAAAACTCGCAAGTAAAAAAAACTATGCCCCTCATACTCAAGTATGTCATCTACGAACCGAAAAAATCCAGCGTAGCTTTGATTTAGATTCTAATGGCGGCATGACGCACAACAATCAGCAATCCTCGTTCGGCGTTACCTGCTTTCTGCGTTTGCATCAGATCTGTAGGTGATAATTAACTATGCCATGATCCATGTAATGAGAGATTATTTTTGGAGATATTCACAGATCCGACGTGGTGGGAAGAGGCAGAGAGGGGGTGGGCGAGTGGGGGAGAGAAAGAAGCACACTGAAAAGATCCAATCTTCCCACACAGTTTAAAGCAAAGGGATAGTAGCAGATGGTAATGTGCAACAACACGGAACGCCCGCTTAGTAACAGAGTTTTTTACCACCAATACAGAGCAGACTGGAGATGACGCTTGTGGTGCCAGCTTCAATAAGTTCCCCATTAGACACCCTGTCTGGTATGTTTGTGTACAGTAGTACGTTCACACACACACACACACACACAAAAGCACATACACCACTTAGCTCGTATTCCCTGTCAGCTCTGCATTAATAAGCTCAGTATTCTTCCCACACTTTCAGCTCCTTTTCACGATCTTCCTCTCTTTGTCTTTGTTCACAGCACATAATAAAAATAACCAAATAAACCCGGGCTCTTTCAACTTTTTATGTCAGAAAACATTTGATCACTCTTTCGATTTCGTAATTAGTCGCTCACGTAAGGATAATTAACCAACCCTGATTATAAAGTACACGTCTAAAAGCTTTGATGATTACAAAAAAATAACGCCCGTGCCTTTCTGGATAATGAGTCATAAACTTGAGTCTTGATGATCAAAAGAAATGGTTGGACTGGATTTGAGCTTTGCTGGCTACTGGTGTGAAGGAGGAGAGCAGACTTTTTTTTTTTTTTTTTTTTTTTGCGATAGCCTTCCTCTAATGACCTGAGCTGCCATCTGTACTAAGCTGTGTGCCAGGCAGGCTCTGGGCCCTCCTTACATCTATCACCACAGTCAGAGGGGTAATGATACAGGCGAGCCAAGGGGAGGCAGCGGAGGGGCCAGACATCTCCATCTTCCTCCTCAGGAGTCACAGTGACCTCTACACACACACACACACACACAAACACACACACACACACACAATACTGACTTGTGGACTTGGCCAAATCTACTAATCTTGTCACTGTTTCTCTTGTGCCTACACTCCTAAAGCACATTTCGATTTTCTTCCAAATTCTATAATTACTTTCCTCTCCCTAAGATGGAAAAGGTGAACTACTGTTCTTTTTTGGTATGCCTCTGTTGATATGTTAAAATGTCACCCACTGTCACTGTGAACTCATTTACTTTTTCCATGCTAGTTCGGCGCTGCGTGGTGTTCTGGATTCGCTCCCGGGGGGGAAGCCTTTAAAGGTTTAGGAGTAAACAAAAGGAGACTGATATAATTGGCCTCTGAGGGTAAATACTATTTCAAATGAGCTCGGAAAACAACAGGCAATATGTGGATTTCTCATTAGGATTTTCCAAGTGAGCATGACCTTGTTACTGAAGTGCATCGAAATTACCTCTGTGCCACTCAGTTATTCTCCAATCATCCCCTGAATGGAACCAAACCTCAGTGCTGTAATAATGTTGTGATTTCATATGTACACCCAAGAGCTCTTCCGTATTCACAGAGAATTTTAGAAGTTTTAACCCTATAGAGCAATACCCTTTTTCTGGTATGAACTTTTCAAAAAATTAAAAAAAACAAAAAAACAGTAAACTCATTTTATCTTTGTCTCTAGGAGTCCTTCGGGAGTTCCTGTACTGCAGGTGACAGCCACTGGGCCACACTCTGTGGTTTCGTATGCTCAAACTAATTAGCGGTGAGTACCAACATGTACAATGCCTCAGCCTGTCCACACGCAGTAATCTGGAGACAATGAATTTCAAATGATCCCCCAACCACTGGAGCAGATTAGTTTGCTCAGGTTATTGAAATGTGCATAAATGTCTGTAACTTGAGAAAGCCGAGACAGTGATGACGATGATGACGGTGCTGCAGTGCGTGCTGGTTTTTTTCCTATCACAAACTACTGGCCATCGGTTATATAGGACTCCTCCTAAGAACGGCGAAATAAAATGCCCCTTCAATTAAAAACTGAAATCGATGCAGCTAACTGTACAGAAATATGAGACGACAAAGGGATTGACGTTTTAGAGCTGGCGTCTACTTGTATCAAATGGCTCTTCATCCTTTAAACTGAAATCAATGCCACTAAGTGAGTGTGCTCTCCGTTGTATATGCGAGTAAGAGCACTGTTTATTGTGATGCTGACCAGAAGCAGGGAGAGGGGTACACAAAAAACGTTTACAGGCTGGAGACGAGGAGACAATGACAGAATAGGCAGTTGTAGCCACACCATACATCTGTATTTAAAGTATTTTCTCCTCAATTGTCCTCAGCGGTGAGAGCAGCCGTACGCAGAAAGCGTGAAAAAGTGTACCTTCTATTGCGATGATAGATCTGCTTTTGCTGCCAATGTGATGTCATGTTCGTGGCTGTCAATTCATTGTGAAACACCTGACCGTTTTCATTAGCAAAGCATATTCATTAAAAACAAACAAAAGTCAGCTGGAACTGTGATGCAGCCAAAAAAAAAAAAAAAAAATCAAATCCTCAGAATAAATGCATTCAACTTGTCAGCTCTGAATGGTTGCTGCCGTGCCTGTCAAACTGCTTTAGATATCGCGTCAGTCACTGCTATAAATCCCTCTCCCCCCCCCCCCTCAGGCTTGCATGTGTTATCTCAATCAGTAGGACGCCAAAAGACCCTCGCTCTGCACGTGAAAAACATGAGCAAGGGTGTCGTGTGTCTTTTTTGCTTTGTTTTGTTTAATACAGTTTGCTTTAACCACACATCTGAAGTAATCTTGTTGCAACATAACAATTACACATCAACATTCTTCGAAGGAGATACGGCTGGAGTTACTTTCAGACATATTTGATCACAACAAGTATAGCTGGGGGGGGGGGGGGTGTGGACTACAGTGGGACACCACCTAGGACTGTAAACAACTACAGCATTCTCTGTCTTTTTCACTTCACCAG